>NW_022872723.1:0-217555 GCF_011750605.1 Drosophila busckii | reverse complement strand
AGCAGCTCAAGCGATTCGAGTAGTTTAATACACATGAGCGAAACCAGTTGCTTTAAGCAGCAACAATAAACAAGAAAAACTGTGATAAATTTTATATATAATTCAATGCTTTGAACATCTGCGCTTATCACATTTGTAGAATTAAAAGGTTCTTAAACTAAAGTTAGCGCATTTACAATTTCACGTAGAATATTTTCTTGTGCAAACTTTTTTGCTTCTAGTTTTGCTGTCTCAAGCGCTTTTCTCTTCATTTTTCGCATCAGGCGGCTTATTAGAGGCTCTAACTATGGCACAGCTTGTGCGTATTTAGTTGGCATTCAATTTAAGAGGCGCTTACTGCTGGTCTTGGCACACATCTGCACTTTTTATATTGTTCCTTGGTTTATGTGCTCTTTGGCATTACACTAATCATGGAGTTCTTCTGTGGATTTAATTGACAGTCAAAGTTGGCCATTAGCACGTGGAGTGGAGCTAATGAACTTCACTGTTAGTTTACATGGCCACTACTGTACTTGATCTGTAACTACTGTTTGTAGCTCATCAAGCCATTTGGAAATTTGCATAAGAAGCGCGCAGAGAAATAAAATGAAACAAAAGCTGACAATGAAAATTTGTGAAAACAAGAAATTGAGACAATTGGCTGAGCAGACAGTTAGGCGACAATGGCTTTTGCCTGGAAGCCTCGAATTTTCAAGCTTTTGCCAGCAAAAAGTTAGCGGAAGTGAGAAATTGCTGCCAGCAATGCTTGCAAATGTTTGAGCTTTTGTTCAAGTGCATTGAAAATTTAAGTCGCCTTTAACTTTGTAAAATCAAAGCCACTTGAATACATATAGTATTAAATCAGCTTTTGTATGGCAGCGCTTTTAAGTTGCTTTCATTAACCTATGCAAATTATTCACGATTGCATTTTTGTTTAAAGTTCGCCCGCAAATCATAATGTGGCCTGAAAATTTGGCTTTTATTCACGCCTTCTCCCGACCCACGCCCGTCTTACCATATAAATTAAATCACGGTAAATAAAAGCAAGCGCCAGAGTTACATTCAAATGCTAAACCAGCATTGAAGCCCAGCGCCTTGCCCCAGCGAGTTCATCTAAATGTTAATAAGTCTCCTGGTTCTCTAACTCTGTCGCTTTGGCTGTAGCTCTGGCTGTGGCTGTGGATGTGGCTGTGGCTCTGGCAACGCTTTAACAAGGTGTCAAGGCGGTACGCTCAGGCATTTTCCACTTGGCCGCGCTGATTGAGCGACGCTGGCAGCAACGTGTTGGAGATAAGTTGGGGGCAGCAAATCCTGGCAGCTGGCGGCGTCTTGAGACGTACATCCTGTTTATTCGACTGGCTTATTGATGAGACACAGCTTGGGCCTGATGCCTTGATGCTTTCTCTTTGTTTATATGTTTATTTTTTCGTATTTTATGTGTGTGGATTTAGAGCCTAAATAGTTGCGCAAATACACAACTGGCAAATGGACAGAGGTTAATATTGTGGCTATTGATTGATTGACTGCTGGCTTGACAGTCAGCTAACTTATTTTAATGCTGAGCTTTGAGCTTAATACTTACATATATGCCCTCCATGCTAGGCACTGTTTTAATTAAAATTGTTTTGATTTTGTGTACACAAACTCTCACATTAGATCAAAGCAAAAAATTTCAACGCGCCGCATGGTAATAAAAAATTCATGTAACTAATTTAAATGCATGAGAGTTCACACACAGACGCACACACACACAGAACGTTGTCGCTGTGCAAATTTAACAACACAACAGATTTTCATTGCATTTATAAAATGTCGTAATTAAATTATTCACATAAATTATTAAACATGAAAAATCGCCATTTGAAAATGTTGCAAATTAATTTGCTTTTTCCCCAAATGCAAACAATTAACGACACTGCAGTTTATCGAGAACAAACAAAAGCAATTAAATTGCAATCAGCTAGCCACTATTGTAAATTTATATAAAAATACTTTTAACTGCCGATCAAAGCTATTTTGGTTGCAAGGTGTTTTAAATTTCACGCCTCGTCGAGCTTTGTAGCCAAATGGCAGATTGTCTGGCCCATCAATCTCAAGCTTCTTTGACGTGCGTAACGCGAAACTGACACGCAAAGTTTTCGATTTTCTCAGACGCATTTCTTGGGAAATTTTCGGTTGAGTTGAGGTTAAAGTGTGTCAAGGCGAAGGCGCTCTGAGCTGAAAATAAACATGGCTCCAGTCGAATAAAGGATAAGCACGCATAAAAGTTAAATATTTACATACATGGAATCAAATATCGATTTGCTGTCAGGCTTGTTAGAGTGAGGTTAAGCAGCCAAGTATTCAAGTCGGAAGCCACTGCATGTAAACATGAAATTAACAAATATAGAAATAGCATGTGAATAAAATCTATAGCTAGTCCTTCTAAGCAATTTTAATTTATTTAATAGCAGAAACGAGCTACAAGTGTTTACTGAAACTAAATATCTTTTATTACGGCTGCAGCAGCTATCTTTATGAGAAAATAAATCTTCTGCGTATTGACTCCAAGATGTAGCATTTTAGTTGCTAGGAATTACTTTAAAGATTGCCCAAAATTCGAATTTTTTTTGCTAGAAATCTTGATATCTTCATACTGATAGAGTGAAAAAGTCTGAAATGTTATATTTATTTAATAAACATTTCTTAGTCTCTATCAAAAATCATTTAAATGAGGATAACAATACTTGTCAATTAAATTGTTGGGAAATAATGCTAATGATTATAGCATTCCCCGTTGACAAATGAACAATTTCTTATATCTTACAGTTCCAAGCAATCCAATAGTAGTTTGGGTCTATTGAGATAACGAAACCCGATTAGTTATCTTATGTTAATTTTGAGTTAAAAATTTATGCATTATTTTAATAAAGCAATAGAATATCAATAATGCAGATTTTGCAGGAACTAAAAAAAAAAAAATCTTGTACTAACTGTTGATTTTATTTTTAAAAGTCAAAGCTAACCAAAATATTCAAAAAATCAATCCGAAACTGAAAATAATCGTAATTGAAATATCAATTCACCTTTGACATAAAAATAATTTAATTATTTGAATCAAAGATGTTCCATCGGTTCCTGAGCAGAACTGTTTAAACAGAAACCTAAACTTATTCTTTCAACTTATTCCTATTCTTATGGTTAAGTCTTGGAATCTAATTTAATTTTTATTTACCATGTCATTGAAAAGGGTATACTCTAGATTAGATAAGCTGGGTCAATTGACTCCGTGTCTGCCCCACTGTAGTACCAACCAGCTCAGAAACAAAGAGATTAAGGGATACCCAATTCAACGCCCAGCATTAAGAATTTGTTGCATTGTGCTCAGCGAGGACTGGATATACTGCAGCCAGCGAATAGTATGATAGACTGCTGATATATATTTTAGCTTTCGGAATTGTTCGCTTTGTCAATAACCCGCAGGCTCAAACCAAAACTGGCCAATAGTTTTCATTCTAAATAATTCATTCCAGAGTCACATAGAAATAATCTTCTTTTGTACCTTTACATTTCTATCATATTAAATTCCTTATTTCTTTATATATTCCGTGTATTCAATCTTTTTTCATTATTTATTAAGTATACCAATTGTGAGATAAAAAATCTTAATCGCCAGCAATTTGCTTGACAGGCCGCAGCACAAAAAGCTAGCCCCCCCCACAAAATCAAAGCACTGAACTACACAAAAGCAGAAACCCAAGCGTTAGTGAAGAGCTTCTTAAATAAGTAGCAAAGGCAGCCACAAGCAAAGGACAAATACATATACACAGTGCCAATTATAGAGCCTACAAGGCTTTGAACTTTGAACCCAAACGACGACTGCCGGCCTTTGTTGTGGTCACTGGCAAATATTTATGTGCTGGGACAAGCATTTGTTATTAACGGAGTCTGTGTAACTGTGGCTATTTCTTTTATTACATTGATAGTCATCTTAATTGAGTTGCAATTGCCAGTGTGTGTGTGTGTATGTCTGTGTTGCGAAAAGCAATGCTTAACAGTTGTATTCAGCTATCATCAATCATACAATTACTTCAGCCTTAATTAAATGAAAAACTCTTAGCTCAAGCTTGGCTGACATAACGTATACGCCAGGTGTGCAAAGCCTGAACTTAAAGCTGCATTTGCTGCTACTCAATGTAACGGCTGTCAATTAAAATTTTAATTGGCTGAACGTGTGCGTCTTAAGCAAAAGGCATAAAGACAATTGCCAATGTCTGCCAAGAATTTCTTAATGCTGCTCATAATTTCGTGTTGCATTTCGTGCTGGGGCTGGGGCTGAGCTGGGCGTTGGCAGTGCAGCTTTAAGTACGCACACACCTTGCTGTGGCAGTAACCGGAAACTGGCAACTAACAAGCAACTAGCGTAACGTGCAACTTGCAACTTGTATCTTGTATCTTGCCGCCGTACTCAAGGCGCGTTTTGCAGCAGACAAGTGCGCAAAAAGGTTAGGGGCAAGCAAGCTGCAACTTCCTTTTGCAACTGCTGGCTGCTAAGTAGCAAAAACGCTGCAAGACATGACAGAGAGCAAGAGCGAGAGCGAGAGAGAGTTAGTACGTGTCATATGACAAGTGAAATGTGTACAAAATTACTTGTTTAGCTGTGGCTAAGACGCTTCCACCTCTCACATACAAACAAATATGTATATACATACGAATTTATGCTCAACTATGTTATAGAGCAATGCTTTTCATGTTTGCATTTAGATATGCAGACTGTGGCAAGTTACTTTTACTCGCTGGAGGTTTGCTTTATGGCATTTGCCACTGCCTCGTGGACATGCCACGCCAAGCTCGGCAAACTGTAATTTTGCAGATAAACATTTCACAATTTTGGTTGCTATTTTCTGATAAATTTACTAGAATGTTGCACACATTGTGGTATTTGCAGGCAGCTAACGAGGCGTATGCTTAATAATTCGCATAGCAGTTGTCATCCATTTTGTCTATGGCGTGGCCGCAATATCAAGCGCTAGCTTTTTCATTAGCTGCTTACAATTTTTATTTGACTTAACAAGAGCAGCAAACTTTTCTTTTTTTTTCTGGAATATGCCTCGCAGGCAAATTGCTAAGTATAACAGCAACAAAAACTTTTGTGCCAGTTGCCAACTTTTTCTTTTTTGCTTTTTCTTTCGCTTTGTTGCATACCTCAAGGGATGTCATTTGAAGGCGTCGAGCGTGCGTCAAGTGTAAAAATTAAGCAGCTGCGAGTTGAGCTGGCAATAAGTGAGATAAAATTACATGCCAAGAGGCTTGAGCTGTGGGCTTTGGCTTGCTGCTTGCCGCTTGGTCTAAAAGTAATTGTAAAGTATTCCAGGCCACCTACTGAGACTGAGACTTGTAGCCAAACAAAAGGCAAACGGGCACATCTTATTACATAGTGAAAATCTAGCACAAGGTCGACACTTATTACAACATATGCCTGCTGAACGCTAAAGTCTTTACTTAAAGTGATTTCGCTTTTTATCAAAGCATTTTTTGTCTACGTGTCTCATAAGCAGGCGGCAGCCAAAACTTTTTCAATCTAAAATTATCAAAGTTGGCTGCTTCAAAAACACAGGCAACAAATTAGCAAAAGCAACAACATCCAAATAAAATAAAAATCAAAAAGATCTAAAGTGTAGAGTGTGGATGCCAAAGTTTTACAAGCAATTCACAAAAATTGTTCACACCTCATGTGTGGAATTTAAATTCGCCGGCAACACACACAGTGTTAACTAAAAGTATGCGGTTCATATGAATTTCCAAAAGCAAACAGTCACACTGTAAAGTTTCATATCAATTTCGTTGGGATTAAGTTATATTTTAGTGCTTGACAAGGTGTTTATATTATGTTATTCTTCTTCTTCCTCCTCTTAGCTGTTGTTGCTTGTGCTCTGCGTGTGCCTTGGCTGTGATTTTGTGCACGTGCAGCTCCTTAAGTTTTATGTGTTTTGTATACCTAAAAGTAAAAAGAGCGCAAAGACTTTGCACCAGACACAAAATATTGTTTGCAGCCTAAGAGCTCACACATATACAGCAAAGGATTGCAGGGATTAGACCGTGTTTTGTAAATATTGTAAGTGGTCGCTTAAATGAGAGAATCTCTTTAAAAATTTAAAAATTATAAATTAACTTTATACTTAATACAAAACATACTATGTAATGTAATTCTCCTATAAGAGGAAAATATACAAATGGGTCTATCAATTTAGTTGAGTTAAATTCTGGACGACAATAAGTGGGTCGAACTGGTAAATGAAAACTACCAACATACAGCACGATCTCAATATGCCAAAAATAAGAGGAAATTCCCAAAATTGTCCACCCAGGATAATAGAAAATTCCGCAAGGAGAGTTGGGAGAACGCTAAAAAGACACAATTCTCAATACCTGCCAACTCGGTTATTGACCTAATAAACATGCACAACTCAAATCATCAATAATTACTGTTGAGTATCATTAAGTGGTTATACATATCTCAATATGTTTATATATTTTTGATGCGAGTTCCTTTAAGTTGCATACAATAAGTAGCAGTAAGCTGATTTCTGGAAACCGAATGTATTATTTTTCATCTGAAAAATAAGTTTGTCTTAGTCATGTGGCCACGGATATTAATTTAATTAATTAAGTATACAAATTATATGACATGACATTCGATTGTTTATTAATAAATGATTGAATTAACATTAAATAAGCAAAGCTATCAAAATCGTGAAGATGTGCCGCAATACATAAGTCCACGAGGAGATATGCCCCGATTCATAGCTATTCGTATACCCCTCAGACACACATGTTTATATTTTATGTATATATTTATTTATTTATTATTTTTTGTAGTAGAAGATATATAATTCCGTCGATATTTAATACACGAATTTTTTAAAACTTAATTTTATCATAAAATATTGTATTTATAACTTGTACAAATATTTTGTTTATAGCCAACTTTCACAGTTTATGAAAATAATCACAGCAATCGGGCCGTTTTCCCATTTTCTGATCCTAAACAATTACACTAATGAAAGAAAGACGTTAGCTGGCGTTCGTTCAAAAAGCATAAAATAAGAAAGAAGAGAAGAAGTGTCAACTAGGAATTTAAATTAAGCAACTCATAAGCTGTAAAAGCTAGAAACATCAAAATTTGGTATGGACGTACTTCTATTTCTAAAGCAATACGACTCTATTTGTTTCTTGTTGTCCAAGAATCGAACATCCGAAATCCGGTTACTATTTAAACTGCAAATAATGGGAAGTTGTTGGGCAATTCGCACCGCCCCACTCCACTGCTCGTCAGTCATATGAATCTTTACTATGTAGCTGATCTCTCTGCTGCCGCATTGCCTGACCATTTGCTTAATTCAATGACTTAAGTGACTCTAAACTACACGCTAGTGAGTTGGAGCGCACACACAGACACAGATACAAATACAGATACAGACACAGTCACAGTGGGCAGCATGAGCAACACATACAAATCATAAAAGTCATGCTCGACAGTTCATAAAAAATGCGGCAGAGCACGGCGATTGCCATACAAACAGGCGCATTACATGCATGTAATTCAAACACGTAGCCACTACAGGCGCACACATAAGCGAATGGAGAGTTTTTTTTGGGTGGAAGGGCTCTGTAATCAGGCATTTCATATGAATAAGTTAGCAGGCAATGGCGCCTGAGTGTATGCAATAAATTTCGTTTTGTATTACGAATGCTATGCTGCTTATGAAAATTTTAAGAGCAGCACTCCAGCTGAGATTGTAATACCTCCACATCCGCTCTTCAGGTGAGCAGCGAAAAACAAAAAAACAACCAACAAAATGGAAATTTATTACGCGCAGTCCACGTGCCACGAGATTACTCCTAAGTCAAGGTGTTTATTACTTATTTAAAGCGGCATGCCTACTCAAACCCACTGGAGTGCAAGATGGGGCGACAGTTGAGAGTATTTACTTGAGAATATGGCATGTTAAATGCAACAATCAGCCATGTTAAATAAATATTAAGGCTTTTGTGCTTATTTAAATCATTTAATGCAGTTTGAAATTTCAAAACATCTTTGTTAACTTCAATCTTGTTTTTGGGTTTGCTATGTTAAAGCCTATCTACTGTATCCTGCAGGGCAAGTAAACGTTGGCACTCACAGCATTAAAGCAATATGCAAGGCGGACACACTCACAGCTGGCTATCAGACGGGGTCAGGTTGGGTCGAGCGACAACCACTTGGTGGCTACAGTGGTGTACGTGCCTGCAGGCTTAGCGCCATCAAGTGGCAATTTTCGGCAGTCGGTGGTTGGCAGCGAGGCAGGCACTAAACATTTTAATTAGAAAATTTTGCACAGCCAGTTGAGCCGACCACAAATCCAATTATCAAGTAATTATGCATTTAATTTCACACTGCTTACCATACACTGAGCAGCAGGAGTTGCAGGACTCGTGTGTGCATTATCGACACTCGTCCAGTTATTAATTCGCAGACAACAACAGCGTCTCACATATGCAAATGCAAATACGATACTTATATGCGGTGAAACTTTTGCCTCTCGCATATTTCAATTTGCAGCTCAACCAAACTTGTTGTCTGACAGCACAAACAAAAAAAAATAAAATAAAAAACAGGGACACACAAGAATAGTTCTAAAGCAAACAAGCCAGACAAGCTGGGTGCTAGCCACGCCCACTTTTGTTTTATGTGCTGCAATTAAAAGTTTTTTGTCTGGCCCAACGCTTATTACAAATGTCCATACCGCAATCACAATCAAAGAGGTCAAGTGCGACTGTCTGCGGGCGGCTCGTATGCATTTGCATTTTACGATTCTCAGCCTGTTAATTGCCCCAGGTCATGCTGCAATCTCTTTAAAGTATGCATTCAATATATTCTTCTCGCACTCGCAATTTAACACGGCAGTGCTCTGACCATAAAACTGTCAACAGGCCGTTAACAGTCGACAAGCGGCAAATGTTGACTTCACATGGGTTCACACTTGGCCAGAGAGGTGAGGGGTTGTTGTATTGGTTTTCCAGTTGAAACATTGCCAAAAGACTACGCTGAAATTTATGTGGTGACCTGGGTTTTCGACTGCTGACCGCCCAAATATTTCCAAAGAATGACAAATTAAACATCGTGCTGTATTAAAGACTGAAAGCTGACATATGGGTTGAATTCTTAAAAACCTTAAACAAGGGCTTTCTTGTATTCCTATAAAACTTAAGCTCTTCGATTATGTAGAACCAAAAATAACACTGTACCAGGGACCGTAATCATTATAAGTTTTATTTTAAAAATTACGTTATACTGATTATATGTTGATTTTTAAGATTTTCCTCACCGATAATGATTAATTTTGATTAATTTTACAATAACTTATAAGTAATCATTACTTTTGAGCAAAAAAAATAATAAATCAATAATAATGATTATTTATGATTTTTATGTTTTCGCTCAAAATAAAACACACATCTAAAGGATCAAATTTTTTTTATAACTTTGCCACGCCCACCTTCCGCCCCTCTGAAAATTAGAAAAAATCAATTATTAGGCGTTAATCTCAGGCTAGCGACTCAAATGCCCACATACAGGATGTCCTTGTTTGCATGTGCCTTGCTAATTTTATCCCTTTCGGATGCAAAACAAGGAAGATATTAATAATACATTATGACTAACTGATACTTGTAATTCTCGCTTAAAAGGTTTGGCAACTAGCTACACTTGTATTTGCATACATAATGTATTCTTTGAATATATTCCTTGTTTTGCATCCGAAAGGGATAAAATTAGCAAGGCACATGCAAACAAGGACATACATCCTGTATGTGGGCATTTGAGTCGCTAGCCTGAGATTAACGCCTAATAATTGATTTTTTCTAAATTTTCAGAGGGGGAGTGGCGTGGCAAATTATAAAAAATTGATCCTTTAGATGTGTTATAAAAGGACACGTGACAAAGATTGGAAAAGCTTTTATAATTAGGCTGTAATCTTACAGTGAGTTTTATTTTGAGCGAAAAAAATAAAAATCATAAATAATCATTATTATTGATTTATATTTTTTTTGCTCAAAAGTAATGATTACTTATAAGTTATTGTAAAATTAATCAAAATTAATCATTATTGGTGAGGAAAATCAAAAAAATCAGAAAGTTGCAAATCATGGTGAATATGCATAGATTATACAAAAAGGATTAATATGACGTTATCCTTTTTTTTCTATGTCGATTTTAAGTGAATGATTTTTTCATTTGAAATTCGCGACAGTAATCATTATTTACGGTCCCTGCACTGTACAAATTGGAGGAAATCAAAAAATAAAACAATCATTGTAATTATTTTCGAAATTTTATTTTTTATAATAATTAAATAAAATCTGTTGCCACAAAACCTGAAATACAAATGTATACAATATGAAAGACTTTCTTCGACTGGGATTCAAAATAAAACTTATTTATTTTATTTAAGAAATACTGACACGAAAATATGCCCTCAATTTAAATTGGATTATTATTTTAATTATTTTATTTCATTTCAATTTCGCTCGATGGCACCAGCTCTTGTAAAAACATAACAAAGTTATTTTTAAATAAATTGAGCATTAGTCAATAAAAAGCATTACTAAACTCTCCTTTCATTAACAGCATTTCAGATCCTGCCAACATAAAAATTTGCAATTATGAATTCATTCTACAGAAAAGCAGATTTCCCAAGTTGGCCCCAATTGACTTGTGATCCTTGCTCATAGAGCTTAAAGCTTGACTGCTCTTAGGTTAGTTAGTCCCTTAAGATGCACCAAAAACTCTTCAGTTATTTGCATACACTCCCGTTATTAGCATACACTCTCGTAAATCCAGCAATTTAAGCTGAGCTAAGCCCTGCAACAGTTCTACTAGTTGAATATTGTTGATCTTGGGCCACGTCATATGAAGTTCCTCAAGGTGTTGCGAAACGCACAATGCCTTGAGTGTGGTTACCTCGCAAATGGATTCCACCTCCTGCTTGGGTACTGCTAAGCCATAGAATGATAGTCTGAGCAATGAATGAATTTAAGTGCATCCAGAAATTGAAGGCGTAGCCTTCCACCAGTCCAAATAAGTAGATGCTGCAAGTAGTCCAAGCTCAAGAGCGATTCGAAAGGTGCTGGTGTGTTTAGTTAGCAATGAACAAGCTCAAAATATTCCAAATTCGTGCAGTACTTCAAAGCAAATTTAAAAGCATATTTACTGTACTCTGATAAAGGTTTGTGACAAATTTCTATGCAATGCAAATAATTATAATTTTCTTCTTGTGATTCATGCTTGATAAGATTGACAATAGAGAAATCTTTCCTGCTCTATATTTGCCCCGTTCTAGGGTATTTTCAAACTAATATTCTGAGTACGTTCGTTTGGCTATTTTTAACATTTGTTTATTATTTAGTTTTCAGGTAAACATGGGTATATCGCAAGTCGCGAAGTGTCTTTTGTTATTATTTGTTTAATGCAAGTGATGCAAGTTTATTCGCGAACAGAAGTCGATTTGTCATCATCTAAATTTTCTAAAGCGACGAATTTTAAGTTCTTACACAGTAAATTATTTTTTAATTTTTAAGTACCTAGGCGCATATAGGATTTGTTTAAATAACAATATTAAAAATTTATAGAATCAAAATTCTTTAAAAAAAAACTAAATGCAGAAAAAGAGTATTTAAGGTTTCTGGCCCATAAATTGTAAATAATGTTGACCATAAGGACTCCTCTACTGCATTGTTGTTTAGAAATTTAATTTTATGAAGAATTTGAATTTCAGACTGGTTTAACCTTTTCACAGAAATCCCCTGTACAACTTTTACTAAATATGCAACCCTTTTACACCTTCAATTAAGTCCTCGCCTTATAATTAACACCCAGCAAGCTGTAATCAATAGCACGTCCACTAATTAACTTATAATAACAGCCTACAGTTAAGCTCCTTTAGCTATAAAAGTATCTGAAATGTTTCATAGACAACTCAAAGTTTTGAAAGCATTTGCGGCACAACATGAAACTGCTCGCAATGTCTACTACAGAGATGCCAATCTTTGGCAATACATTGAAACTAATGGAGTTCTGGTCATATCTATTTGTGCATAATTGGCGGCGATATGTTGCAATGACGCCTTATGTCATGATAAATGCTACACAGTATGTGGATATTTATCTTAGCACGGAACCATTGGATTTTATCATTCGCAACGCATACCTGGCAGTGTTGTTTACCAACACTATTGTCAGGGGTGTTTTATTGTGTGTGCATCGCCACCGCTATGAGCGTTTTTTGGAACTTATCAAAAGTTACTATATACAGCTGCAGGTGAGTACAAAGTTCTCATTTAATAATTAGAAATTTTAATAAGATACAAATGCGGAAAGTCGGGCCTAGCCGCCATTATCAAGCCCGGGACGAATATAAATTAAACATTTCACATGCCGAGACAAGAACCCACGGTCTCTGTTACTATGTCCGAACACTCGGCTACGACCTCCTTATAAGAATTGGTAAAAAATTAACATTTTATAACCATATGTGAGTTGAGTTATGTATTTAAGCAACTACACGAAAACATGTTGTGATCTCCTCTTTTCATAAGATATTGTTACTTTAATATCTTTAGTCCTTATGCCTTATGCTTATGACTTATAAAACAAAATTAACAACATAGAATAACATGAATATTAGCTTCATGTACTATAGACCATAATTTCTATATTTCAAAACTTTGTCATTAATAATTGTATTAATTATGCTTAAAGCTTAAATTTTTAAGAATAATTGCTTTAAAAAAAACCAAACCCTTATTGTAAATACTTATTTTAATTAAATGCCTAATAATTATTTTCTTTTACCATCGACTGTTTATAGTTGAATTTAATCAAAAAAATAAATAAGATTCGTCCATTTTAAATACTTTTCAGAACTCTGAAGACCCACACATCATTCAATTGGTGGCTGAAACGACACGACTCTCCAACTCTATAGCACGCATTAATTTGCTTATGGGCACCTGCACGTGCATTGGCTTTGTCATCTATCCCATATTTGGCTCAGAGCGAGGTGCGATTTGCTGCCTAGCTAATGTAATTAGCTAAACTCATTGTTTATGGTATTTATATTTACAGTACTGCCCTATGGCATGTATGTGCCTGGTATTGACAAATACGCCAGTCCCTACTACGAGTTCTTCTTTGTTGTGCAGGCCATAATGGCGCCCATGGGCTGTTGCATGTACATTCCTTACACAAATCTTGTGGTCACTTTTACCTTGTTTGCCATACTCATGTGCCGAGTGCTGCGGCACAAGTTGCAGAAGTTGCAGCACTTCCATCGCTCCAAGGTGCAACAGCAAATTATTTGGTGCATACGTTATCACAACAAGTTGGCTGGGTAAGTTTTTTTTTCCATATGCGTGTGTGCTGTTTAAGTTGAGTAGAATTTGATTTAATTAATAGAGTCGTGCATGCTAAGAACTCCTTAACTACCAATCTCTATTTGGTGGAGTTTCTATGCTTTGGCGCCATGCTCTGTGTGCTGCTCTTCTCCTTAATTATTGTAAGTATTTCTTTTTATATATATATAACATTAACAGAAGGAAAAACTGTCGAGGTTCCGATAAAATAAAAGCTGTATAATTATTATATTGGGATATATTGTTTGATAATAATATTTATTAATTAGTTATAGATTGTGTATATTTGTCGATATTATTCGCAATCGATACTATCGACTACACTAACACATATATACTTATAGTTATATATATATTTCCGAGTAAAATATTTACAGCATTCTAATACTCTTTCAATTTACTTGCATCACTCTTTTCAAGACTCCATTGATATATTCACGATAGTTAAAGAATTATCGTTGGTAGATGCTTTTACAACATGGTTAGTCTTATAGCTCTAAATTGTATTCGCAACAAGTTATCGTATCGTGTAGGCTTAAATATAAAGTTGATCTCAAGTATCGATCCATCTCGAAGGATCTAATCGTCAGGCAACATTCCTACTGAATTTCAGCACTAACAACTACAAAGTTAATAGCTTATGATTACTTATTCCTAATAAACTTCCATATTACAGGCACAAACCGTAGCTCAGACCATAATAGTTATTTTCTATATGGTCATGATATTTGCCAACAGCGTTGTGCTTTACTACGTAGCCAATGAACTATACTTCCAGGTAATGCCAATAGCCCAGAATAAGTATCCTCAACTCAATCTTGAAACACTTGCAGAGCTTATACGTCGCCATAGCTGCCTACGAAACAAATTGGATGGACTATAGCATAGAAACACAAAAGACCTTAAAGTTTCTTATAATGCGTTCGCAAAAACCTCTTGCGGTAAGCCATAAATGTTTTATTATTTACAGATAGAGAGTAAAGCAATTACTTAAAGTGTGTGTTTCTTGCTTTAAGATACTCGTCGGTGGAGTCTATCCCATGAATCTAAAGATGTTGCAATCGCTGTTGAACGTCATCTATTCATTCTTTACGCTCTTGCGGCGCATCTATGGCTGAGCTGCGGTTCGTTGGGGCCAATTGGTTTATTGCATGTTACTCTAAAATTGATTGCATTTCGCTTTTGGCCAATAAATGCTTTTAAAACGCTGCCGCATTTCACAATTCGGTACAATGCACTCGGAAATTGCATTTGCCACGTTTACAGCAAACGCTAGAAATAAACTATAATAAAAATGCGTCTGGGGTGTCCTTTGTTGGCCATGGCCAAGACTAGTCCCCTGACTTTGTAGCTGACCAACTGCTGTATTTGGCTTGCCTTTCTCCTTTTTGTTGCTATTCCAGCTGTGCTTTTGCGTAGTCCTGGCACGTGCCACTTAGATAACTTCTATTTAAGCAAATATAAATCTAAAGTGTGTTAAATTAGATTAAAATGTTTTCTCGTAAAGTAAAATGTTTTCCCATGCAGGACAAAACATTTGGGGCATGGGGGTAGGGCGAGGGTCCGGTATTGCTTACAAATTTTCAACAATATCCAGAGCATGGCGAACTTACTTGCTTTTCAGTTAATTAAGGCGTAAGCAAAAGCCTCCGAAGAGCAACCACATGACTGTGTGTGGAAGTAAACACTTGAATATTGATTTTATTTACAACAGATGTAAGCATTTTAAAATCTATTTATTAAAATTATTTAGCACTTAAAATTATTTAATTTAGAAGCGAATGTGCTGAGTTGTAGATAACCTTTGCCCATTTGGACTTACCAATCTTAATCAATGCACATTAGCTGTTCAGAGTGTAGTTGTTGTTTGATGAGCTTTTGGCTCAAACAGCGTACTCGGCCACTTATGACTATTAAGGATTTAAGAATTGTTTTATGATCGCGAACTATGATGTCCAGCCAGCACACACAGCACAAGCGGACGATAGGACACAACATCGATATTAGGACTATAGTCGTGATCATCGTTAGTCTCATGTGGGGCATTTTGGGCTTGTCTCTGTGTAAGTAAGGAAGTTCTTTGCCAACTGGCGCCTGCTTTGTCAGCCCCAACCCCAGAGCTAGCTTCAGCTCCGGCGCTCCTACTCTGCAATGACTTGACGTTTTTACTGCATACTTTAAGGCGCACGCACACAGACAGAGCTAAAAACGCTGATGCGACAATTATAGTTATTGTCTGCCTAACCAAGCGCAGCCTTCGCTTTGGATTCACAGCTACTCATCCAAAAATTCTGTGGCAATGCGTACGTGAGGAGTTTGGGGTTGGGGGCGTGGCAGCTGCTGCAACGAGCTTCAATTTCAGCAAAAACAGCCTGTTTTATTGCTAATGTAAGCACGTTATAGCCACAGTCGTTGCTATTGCCATACCCTACAGCCTACAGCCGATTACACAGCAAGAGTCGTTCATTCTCTACAGGGTATGTCTCAACTAATGCTGGAGACCAAATTGACACATTTTGTAGTCGCCGCGTGGCTTTTTGTCGGCACTGCTTAAATAGTGTGCTAAAATGCGCTACGTGCTTGCCTAAACCTCCAGTTGGAGGGAGTTGGGTAGTGGGTGCAGGGTGGAGCGTCGGGCGGTGGAGGTATGGCAGCAGGTTCACTTATCTGAATTTTCCGCTGGCAGGCAGAATCTGTTTAATTATTCAATGACTAAGGTGGCAATGGCGATCTCGAGAGGCCAATTAGCCCGAGGAGAAGCGGCTGGAACGCGTCAAGAATGTATCAATGCGCGTAAAATCTGCAGATTTCAACACTTGCACAGCAATTGTGCTTCCTTGCGCAGGGCAGCGTCAAGCAATTATTGGAGCGCAGAGGTTTGTCTACCATATGGAAGGGCTCCGTTTGCAGAAGTCAGAGTCAGAGTCAGAGTCACGATAAGGCCTGACCCTAACCCTTGCCGCTGCTCTTACTGCAATGCGCCTATAAATTCAGAGTATAACTTATGTATTAGCTTTCAATAGTTCCCAGTCCAGGCGCCTGCTTTTGCCTTTTATGCCTATTTTATGTGTATCAGGCCAAAATTGCGTACGTGTTGTAATTTTTAAAACATTTCTCTTGTACTATTGCTGGCGTTGACTCTGCACTGTTGACACTTGACGTCAGCAGGACGCGTTGATCCTGGCGACTGGTCAAAAAAACCGAAAATCTTGTCAAATTTGGGTCAAGCAGTCAAGTGTTTCATGTCGAAGCTTATTTCAAGGGTTTCTGGTGCTGTTTGCAGAAGCTTCGCCGTTTTGTGTTTTATGTGCTCCCAGCGGGGGTGTTGCGGGGGTGGTTTATGGCTAGTTGGGCTTAGTGAGGGGCTGTGTGTGTCAATAGCAAGCTTTTGATAAAGTGCGTGTATTTTCAGCGAAGAGCTTTAAATTGCAAGCTTAAGTAGAAATGTTTGCTGGAATTTATTTACACTTTACAAAAATTAAACAAAATTAAGTGTCTCTATAAATATTCTTCCTCTCACACAATCTTTACTTGCACTTTTTACAAACGTTCCTTGCAAAAAAAGAGGAACTTCAAACAGAGACAACCCCAAGGGTTGTCCGACTTGTGGTCATGCTGAAGCCAAACCATAAATTATTGTCACACCAGCCGACGACATTGACCCAATAAGTTTTTTCCGTTAAGTTTCAAAGCAAGAAATGAATTTATTTCCAGTCGAGAATTTGTGCGCTCAAGAATTTATTTATCGATTTCTTATTTTCGTCGCTGGCCCAAATGTAATTTGTGCCAGGGTCGCTTGGCTGAAAATCCATTAGAGGCAACATGCATATTTAAAGGCGTTGCACAAGTGCATTTGCGACGGAAAACTGAAAACCGAAAGCCAAATGCCGTAAAGCTAAAATCACATTGGCATCGCAAATTAAATTAACTGTTCATGCATGCAAAAACTTCAAAGCAGCCTGATTAAATTTATTAAACCCCTTTCAACTTTTAATCGATACCTGATCCAGACTCCTGCCAATCAAAGTTGTTGAAACGCACTTAATTGGACAAATGGGCGAATGGCCAAAATGCCTGGCGACATGCTGGCCAGCAAAATAGCAAATGAGCAAATGAGCTTGGAAACGTGCGCACTTTTGCATTCGCCAAATTGCTATTTATGACCTGGCCAGATCTGTCTGCTAACCTGCAGACAATGCCATCAAAATGGCTGCACAAATCTGATTAAAACTGCACTTTGTCAGTTTACTGTTTGTAGTTTGGCATAAACGATTTATGTAGAGCTCAAGAGCCTAAGAGCCAACTATATATACTTACAGCTAGACAAGGCAAGCCAGGACAGGTGAGCTTGAGTTCTGTCTCTTATCTAACTGTGTGTCAAAATAGCTGCAGGCAAACAACAATTGCAATGCTGCAGCTGCAAAAGTCCTAAGCTTCAATTTTACGCCCCTTTGCCTAATACTCAAATGCCACTTTGTATATCAGTTCCATGTTGTTGTTTAATTTGAATGAATGAAGCTAATGTTATACAATAAACTTGTGGATAAATGCGTAGAAGATTTAAATGAATGTCTGGTACTGGTTTTAACTTTTATTATTGAAACACGTTTTAGGTAACCTTCCAAATAACGGTGCACAACAAATTATGTCAAGCTGCATTTTAATTTTAAGAACCAATTTCTTATTTAAATATGTTTCTAAATATTAAAAATTTTTTTTACAATAGCTAGGCAAATACAATTTATCTTTTGAATTGTAACAAAAAAACAAACTTTGGAGCAAGAGCTCGACTATTGAAAATTATCCGATCGGCCCCAAATTTTTTTTGACTTGTTTTCGTGTCAAGGAATTATTCTTTTTGACCGGCGGTTTGATTTTTATTTTTAAGGCTCAGTCTAGTGTGCAACAATACCGTGTAAAGCTAGACAGCAGTCCAGTCTAGTCTTTTGATATTTTTCTTCAGTTGTTTACTGCTTAATTACCCACACACTTTTTACTTATTTAATGCTTAATATAAACTGACTCTTAGTTCGCTAATTAATTTATAAAATCAAAACATGCATATGTGAGCAAAACTATACGACTGACCCTTATTTCATTTTTTCTAGTAGTTTATATACAATCGATTTTTTATGTTTTCTATTTTAAGAAAAAAAACTTCTTCACAATGAATTATAATTTTCCTATACTTTTAATCCAAAGTGAATGGGGGTTGATGGAGCTCGCGAAGAGATTAGGGTCTGGAGCGAGGCCCAATAGTTTTATATTATTTTTTAGATGAGAGTATAGCTTATTCTAATTTGTTTTGGAATAAAACTGATCGGAGTTTTTTTTTATAGAAATATGAAAAAAATAATAGCCTAATTATAATTATATATATTATATATTAGTTATATCACCTATCAACACACTTTCTTCTTTATTTCGGCAAAAGAATTTACAAAAATGTTAGATTTTTTAAACAAAATTTTTTCATTCAAATTCAAGAGCGTCTGACTTTTTGGCTGTTTGTCTCAATGGCTGCCTTATTTGAATTTGATTATCATGCGGTTGTCGCACAGCTTTAGACATCTTTCCTTCTTCGTCTCTTCCGTTTGCTTTTATTGGCTTGTACTGCTATTTGTTATGCATTCCTTTCCATCAGTTGTCCAGGCAATGTTTCGCTCTTGTCTGTTACCAGTCTGGCGGTTTTCCGTTCTCTCCTTTTATTTATTTTATGTCAAAAAACTTTCTAACGTTCTTGTAGATGAATGTATCGATGCTGTCGCTCTTGCATTTGATGCCTGCTGCTTACTTAGGTCTGGTTGGATTATCACCGACATGCCGAACAGACTGCCACTGTCTTTGACTCGCGGGCTTTTTAACATTTCAATTCTAATTTAAATTTTAAATTTTCTCTAGAGATACGCGAGGTAATGTTGAAGCTTATGCCTTAATAAAAACTTGAGAGACGCAAAAACAAAAGATTTTGTTGCAATAGGCCTTCAAATTTTCAAAATTTATCTTGCAAATTCTTTGGCTTCGCCGCTGTTAATTAACAGACTTTACGCATTCCTATAGTTTCCCATACTTGCTCTGTTCTGTTATTTTGACTTTCTTCACTCTAAAAACTTTTGCAAATTATTAAGTATTTGTTGTGGCTGCTTTTCGGTTATTGTTATTGTCTGGCTGCCACTGTCACATGTCAAGTGTCAGTTTTTCGGCTAGAGTCGCAGCTGCGGGCAACTATTTTGCATTATTTTCCGTCAGCAACTCTTGCCAGCAGTGCTTGCTTATGATAATTTCGCCTGCTAGGTATACATCATTCATACAAGTTGTACATAGTTAAGCACTCCTCGATTTACATGGCAAAGCTGCAAAGAGTAAAGCGCAAAGTCGAGACGCTTTGACAGCTGGCGAAGGATTACAAATTTTGAATGGTCAAAGTACATAAGTTGGATACTGCAGTGGTAGCTGCTGCTGCTGCTTATAATGAAACATTATTATAAATTATGTAGAATATGCTAGCGTAGCTTTTTATTTTTTTTGTCACGCATGGTATGCCAAGCTCTGAGGCGCTTCGCAGCTACTTTGTCAGCTGAACAGCACTGGAATTTCAATTTTGTTACACTTTGCACTAAATTCAATAAGCACAAACTTTTTACTTGCGCGCCGCCTTTTGTGTTGTGACAACAACAAAGCCGCTGATTATGTCATGGGCAACTTTGCCCAGGCAAGTGACATGAATAATTCCCTAGATACACAAGCTGGGATATAGCCTAGATATATCTTTAGCCAGCCATTGTAATCACATTTGGTACAAGTGGCAGCTCAATCGAATAGAAGCGTGCAAACAGTAGCAAGTTTAAATTCAATTTGATTTAATTTACGCAAGTCAACTGACGTTCTGGCTGGTTTAGTCTACGGCTTGCATAATTAACTCTGCATTCCTTAAAGTTTTCGCTACTTTAGCAAAGTGTGTAAAATATTCTTGGCGTCGGGCATCAAATGTCAAGTGAGGGCGCATGAATTGCAAAACTTTTCTCATATAAAACGCATATTAAATCATTTTTATGGCAACGTTCGCCAAGTTCAACGCAAATTTGCCGCCTCATACATTTTCTTTTTAGTTTCCTGTGGCCAGCAAAAAATACAAAGCCCAAGCGAAAGAGAGTAAGAGAAAGAAAAGTGCTTCCACCTGTTTACATTCTTACGGTTGTTGCTGCTTGCATTTGCTTTTTATATATTTTTCATTATTACTGTGTCTTGTTTTATGCGGCTATTTTTGCAAGTTTATTTAGTGGCCACACCTAGGCATTAAAGCATTTTAGTGGCTTGTTCCACGCTGCGCATGAGTGATATTTTACTACCTTGTTATGCTCTTTTTATAGTTTTCATAGTCGAATAGAACGCCTGTTTAACCTGCCGTTATTACTCAATTTCAACTTGAAATTTTATTTATATTTGTAAAATTATAAAACTTTTTATGAAATATTTTTAAAGGCAGCAGATCATTTTTGTAGACTAACAAGATTGAATTTAATAAATTGTAAAGAGGACAATTTATTTAAATATTTAATAACCTCTTTATTGAAGATTTCGCAATACATTTGTCTATGTCTTCGATGCCCTGCATTTTTCACATTTTCCTTTGCCTCACTCTCCTTCTACTGCTCTATTTAACGCTCATTAATGCGTCTTTGAGTGTGCGAGCTGTAAACGCAAAACTCATCAAATAAATAAAATTTAGCTTGTTAACCCCTTCATTGAGATTCTCTTCATTTCTTTTAATTTTTTTACCCGACGTCTCTGGCAAAGAGTTTTGGTCTAGCCTAAGGCGCTTTCGAGTGGGTAAAGCAGAAAGAGTTGCCTCAAAAATGGCGTTAAAAATATGTAATCAGCGAGAAACGACAAGAAAAAAGGCAGACTTGAACTTGTCAGCATTTGCTAGAAACCCTAAAGACGACGAACTGTTAATGAAATTTGTTTCTGACCTGGTGGAAAAAAGCTGCAGCCAGTGTTGAATACTTTTTTCTTGGTATGCCATGGGTGGCAAATGATTGGTGAAAGTCATACGCCCACAGCTGTTGGGAAACTAATTAGCGACGAATGCGCCAGTTGCTTGTGACTGATGCTTGGATTGAGCTTTGCGTTAGCAAAAGTAAATAAGAACAGAGCATACGATTTTAATGCAGTATACGTCATAAGGTTATACTGTTAGCTCGCTATAATATCGAATACCATTGCGGTCTCCTAAAATATATTTTAATGTCAGCTAAAATAAGTGCGCTCAATGCACTTCAATTACTCAGCTGAGTGCCAACAATGAATTGAAATTTATTACACTTGACGTTTTGTGAGTTTTCAGTGTCTAGACCCACTTTGACACGCGTCTGCAGTTTGTTTTTAACTTGCGCTCAAATAACGGTTTAAGGCCCGCCGAGAGGTGTGCTAAGCAAACTTGTCAGCGAGTTTATATTAGCACTGAAAAGTATGCAATGAAACTTAAATTGGCTTTTTGTTCACTATTTTATTTTATTTTGCTTAATTGTTTATTTATCGACTGTTGTTGCATAAACTAGTATTAATTTCTACCATAGAAGTAAAGTAAATTATAATTGTAAATGTACAAGAAAATATTTTGTTCATATCTTACATAAACAATAAACCTTTATAAGTCCTCAAATGAATTATGTTCAGATCATCTGAAATAATTAATTAATTATTTATAGTCAAATGCATTTTTTATTTGTAAGTTGAATATGTTTTTGAACATTAATATAAACAAGTAATTTAAAAATAATTGAGATTTACAATAAAAAGAATAGTTTTCATAATTGTCGAATAATCCAAATGATAAATACACTAACTCATAAAATTATTTAACAATTGACTTATTTAATAAAAAATACCCAAAAATGTTACATATATGGTATCTGCCTCTACTACTATTACTACTACTACTGTCAAGACCTAAGCCGTGTGTGATTTCATTTTGATTTGATATTCGCTTGGCATATTTGTGAGAAAGTTATAAATTAAGCGAAAACCTCGATATATACAAATAAATTACAACTTTTGGCAAGTTTGTATTTCAATTTGTATGAATTTTGCTTATTATATTTTTGAATCTGTTGCGAATATAATAAGCTAATGCTTAATAACACTTGAAGAGGAGCAAAGAAATGTTTGGCATATATGTTGGCCAATTAGATTGATAATATGGTGGGAAAATATATAAGTAAATATATTATTATTAAAGTAACGCAGTCATATTAAAATATATCTAATCTAACATTAATTTTATATTTATATATTAATCAGTATTTTGATGCTATTTTTGTTGAGATTGACTTTATTTGAACCGAATGCATATTTTAGTATTATTCCAAATTATACATTTTTAAATTGCTTGTTTAAATTATGTATGAAATTATAATTTTGTAATTTTTATTTTTTATTGCATATCAATTTGTTTTGTAGACGATGTTTATATTAATATTTATAAAAAAAAAAATTTATAATGAAAACAGTTTGCTCTTAAAGTATGTATACAATCAAAATTGAGAAAGCAATAAAATAATATAATATTTAATTTTAAACTGTATCTACTGTATGCCTGCCGTTTATACTTGTGTTTCGATAATAATTAGGTTAATTAGTAGATAAATACATAATGCAATTTTATTAACAATTATAAATTAGCATGTTGCGTCGTAAACAATATTTATTTATTTTTAGAATTCACATGATCTCTCTTATTATAATTAAATTATCTGTGATATAAATGTTTTGCTTATTTGAGAACGATTATATGGCTCACTTAAGATGTCGAGTAGCCTTCTAATCTCTTCTCTCTTACTCAAAACAACAATAATAATAATAAAATTAGTTGGTGTTGCTTTAATTTTTGTTTTCGAAATAAAATAGAATATTTCTATTCATATTTTCATATCACATATTAAATATGCATCTGAATGCAGCAATCATTAATTGTAAACTGTTGAATTATTTATTGACTTTCATATATCTCGTTCGAATACACAGGAATTCGATGAGTCAAGCTCCGGTTTCGCGTTTCGATCTTTTTTATGATACGCCAAGCGGAGAGACATTCGGGCGTCAATTTGATGAGCCCAAACAAAAGCAGGTAAGCCAGATCAGACTGATCTTAATGAACTGAAACGAGCAAGAATGCGGTGTCGATAAGCGAAATCGCTCTTCAAATTGAAATGAAGCTCGACGATAAACGAATTCTAATAAGACTATAGTCTGAGATACAAACCTTGATACAAATGCCTAAGCAAACAGGTAGAGCAGAGGCAAGGCCATTCAGATGAGACTAAAGTTGGTTCAAGTTCAATATGGAATGATGCTGTATTAATATGTATACGCAGCTATATTCATTATATTTATTTATGTAACTAATCTGTGACACAATTAAGCGCATTGTCAAAGCAAATTAAGTTATTAGCACGACTTAATTGATTGAATTTCCCAACACTGAGCCCCTACAATTTGCAGAAGAAGAAGCCTTAAAAGAAATGTTTGTCATGCTTCTTGGAATTATAACTGCGAACTGTGGGCCAAGGGGGAGGGAGTGTCAAGGCAGTCATTAGTTTCTATTAAAAGCGCCGGCAAGTTGATCGACTAATTGCTTTTGGTCAGTCCATGACCAGCCACAAGTCACAGCCACTGAGGAAAGTCATATTAAGATTGTATACGAAATATATATGCATATATACAATGGCTTTTATCAGTGATTTATGATGACGTTTAAAAAACAAAAGCTTAACAAGCTGTAGATGCGGAAATTAATAAACAA
The DNA here is from genome assembly GCF_011750605.1 of Drosophila busckii. Classification (NCBI taxonomy): domain Eukaryota; kingdom Metazoa; phylum Arthropoda; class Insecta; order Diptera; family Drosophilidae; genus Drosophila; species Drosophila busckii. The sequence goes on along the minus strand of NW_022872723.1, from coordinate 193,341 downwards.
TAATAAAATGCGCATCAAGAGTAAATTATTTCATATGCAAAGCGAATTAAAAAATGAATGCAATTTATTTGAGAGTTTCTGTGCTTGCAACTCTTTTGCATTTTATTGAACTCTTTGCATGAAAATTGATAAAACATCATTCTTGCAATCATCGTTGCTATCGTCAATTGGCAATCAGAGCGCAGTTTGCTCTTTGGCTTCAGCTGGGATTAACAAGCTTATCGCCAGACAAGTCAGGCAGCAAGAAAGAAACCCAGAAATAAACCAAAGAGACAGCCTGGCAACCAACTCAACCAGCATGTGCAGCCGATGATAAGCGAACCTTTGAGGAAATGACACTTTTGTGCCTGTCGCATGTTGCATGCATACAAAACAATGTGCAACAATGCACACACACACACACACACACACACACACACACACACATACATACATATATCTGCTTACTCCAAGTGCATACAATTAAAAGCTAAAGAAGAGAAAAAAGCGCCAGCCAAAGTCCAGAAACAGAAACGCGCCTTTTCCTGCCTTGCCAAAGTTTGCGATAAACAAACGAAATATTAAGCATAGAGCTGCGTGTACGAATGCAGTATATGTAAAGATAAAGATATAGGCAAACTTAATGCAAGTGATATGCATAGAGAAATGGAGAGAAAAACTGAAGAAACTTTGATTTCAAAATGGCAAACAGACAACTTGGCGACGACGCCCTCACGATATGAAAAGAAAAGAATTAGAATAGAAGAGAACTGAAAGGAACGGAAATGTAGCACAGAAATGGGTGAGGGAAATAATTTCTACATACTTGGAGTTGCAATAAGCCTCTTTAAGATAACGTTCAATAAAAGCTTGCTTCATAATCGTAGTCATAGCTATTTCTATAGTATTATCTTCTTTTTTTTTTTTTTTGGTTAATTGAGCTGTGATAATCGACTCAAATTACACAAGCAGACAAGCTATAAAGTTATCAAACCACTTGACAGACAAGAAACCCAAAAATTAATTTAAAAGGGAAAACAACATAGAAACACGTATAATAATTCTAAGAATACCAGATCAACAAACGAACAAAAGACGCGACAAGTTTTCATTGAGTTTCAAAAATTATGTTGGCGCCACTCGGGCAAAACATGAATGAAGACAGATGGTAATTGGAAGCTAAGACCAAAATAAAAAGAAATTCTTTGGCTGTAACCAAAGCGATATATGTGTAAGTAGTTTGGCTAAAATTGGCACGTACCAAATTCAAAGAGAAACAAAAGATGCGTTGAGTGATTTGCATAATTGCGTGATTTGCATGCCCATATCAAATATTTAAGTGTGAATCATGTTTGGAGAATACCATTTCGGTTTCAATCATAGTTGCTGCCCCATCCATGACTCAAATCTATTGTAGAGTGGCTGCATTAGCTCATCAATTGTCCTCAAACTGTAGGCCATTGAACTGAAATCGAAAGAATTTCAAATGCAACAGTCTGTCTCACGACATAAATCAGACACACACAAATAATAAGAAGAAATGCCGCCCGGCTACAAACACAATAGAAAGAAAGAGTCTATCAAAGTTCGAATCACACGACAAGAGCGTTAAGACTTAGCTGCACCTAAGCCCAAAAGACGCTTACCTGCTATTTTTACCTGTTCAATGTTATTGAGGCCCTAAAGCAAATGCCAAGCGACCATGCTGTTTATTTTTTCTCTAAGACTGCTCTACAACTTTTATTATTAAATAAACTAAAACTTAAAATTATAAGAAAAATTAGGAATTTTTATAAGCATATTTCTAAAAAATATAAAGGCGCTTAAATTCTGACTTAAGATACAATTGTATCTTTCTGTTGCTTGCATCTTGTTGCAACATTCGCCGCAAGTCTGAACACAACTCGAACATTTCAGCGCTCGGATCTCTCGCTCCCTCCCACTGAAATCCGTTACCTCTGCACTACTCGAACAAACATCGCCTAGTGGCCAGCAGCGATATCTCGATTATTCCTCCTCTCTGCCGTTTTATTCAAAAAGTTAACTTCAACCTGAGCGGACGTGCGCGACGGCAAATGGCGTGAAGAGAACGCAAATCGCTGTTTGCAAAATACGAATTCCGATACTCGGCGCGTTTGCTTGGCGTTGACACAAGCAAGAGATAGATTTGAAAATAAAATTTTGTACATTTATGTGACAAAATTGGTTTTTTCAAACGTGGCAATCGCGAGGAAATACGACACGGCAGGCAATAATAGTTAATATTAATTAAAGGCAATAATTGGAAATTAATTAGAAAAAGTATGTGCTATAAATATGATCAATGCGCTTGGTCAGCGGAAATATCAAAACAAACGTGTTAAGCATTGCAAATGCCAAATGCATGAATCTATAAAAATACGAAACAATAATAAAAACTAAAAGGCGATGCGCCAACTAAATAAATAATAAGCAAAAAAGACGTCAGCAACAAAGCAAACGAATTGTACTTTAAGATACATTTATATCTTTAGCGTTGCAGCCAACTCAATGTGTGTGTGCCTGTGTGTATTGTGAGTGTGTGTGTGTGTTTTGGTTGTTTTCTTGTTTTGTGCGAAAGTAAAAACTACCTGCAACCAGCATTGGCAATTGGCTCGAGAAACCAGTTTGTGAAAATTATTGGCAATTGCTTTTGTTTTTGAGTTTTTTTTATGCATTTTGCGCACTCATTCGTTAGCTTCCCCCACTAAAATAACCAGAAATTGGCCTTTCCATTGGCTGCTGCAAGGTGTTGCTTGACAAACGATCTGTAAAATTATTATAGCCTGGCCAAAGGTGCAGCCGGAAGAACGAGCGAAGTAAAAATAATCCGCAAAGCATTCGAGCATTTTGCCAGACATTTAATAATTTCCGTTTATACTTTAGCTAAAAATTAATTTCAAAATGTTTTAACTTGCAGTTTATAAATAAAAGTGAAAAATTAATACAAATTACTCCAATTACTATAAAATAAAATATAAAAACTATAGACAATAGATACAAAATTCATATGTTTATGCATACCACGTCGACCAGCACATCAACGGTCACAATGACCAACTCCTCCTCGTCGGCCACGCCCACACCGGGCTCCACCTCCTCCAACAACAGCGCCACGCTGGAGACGATGCAGCAGCAGCAGCAGCAGCAACTACAGCTCCAGCAACAACTGCAGCAACTGCATACATCGACAACAACAAACTCGCGCCCACCCTCCCGCGCGCCTTCCATTCTGGACAGCCCAACGTTGGCGCGCGTAGAACGCGCACGTCTACGCTTGGAGCAACAGGAGCGGGAGCGCGAGCGCAGCAGCCAGCGTAGCAGTCAGCTAGGAGGAGGAGGGGGCAGCAGTAGCGGCACAGGCAGCACAGCGACCACAATGAATCGCGAGGATAGCCTAGAGCGCAGCATATTGGATCCCAAGGTGAGCCCAACACAACACATACACCAACACCAACACATAGATAAATTACAATTAAGCAGAGTATGCTATAAGAACATGAGCATGAAGAAAATATGATTTATAAATTGTAGGCTAAGTACACAGGGTTTCTGATTAGCTGTGAGCTGGGTTCACAATTTTTTGGTTAACCCAGCCACAAGCATTGGTGAAGTTAATATGGGGGGATCATAGGCTTCATAGACCGTATGCAGCAGCAATCGACAATAAATTCACCAGCACTTGCCATACCTATTGGTGTATTGATGAACATTCTTTTCACCAACGAAATCACCAATTGATACCAGCGGTACCAAAGGGATGGTGTCACTTCGAGTATGATTCGAAAATCGTGAATCTTTCAGATTTTTCTTTGGCATCATAGCCCAAGCTCATTTCCCTTTGCCGAATCCGTTCTGCCAATTTCGGCGATAAATGCCTGTTGGACACGCCAAATTAGCGTTGAGCTGAGCAAGAGCAAAAACATTGTGACACACAAAACATTTTCCCTACAAGCCAAATAAGAAAACAGACAGACATACTTATTATCTGGGTATGTAGCCCCAATTCTTCGCTGACCTTATAGTAATGGCATCCATTTGCTGCGCTGCTGCTGTTGTTGTGTATGTAAATGGCTTTTATTTTGTTATTATATTTTGGTTAACACTGTTATCTCTGGGGTTCTATCTGTTGCGGTCGCTCTCATCGTCGGTGCGTGGTATTAATCTCTTTAGGCCACACGGCTCGTTGTTTAAAGCACACAAAACTGGACTTTGTTGCCATTGCGTAATTTTTGCATATGCTTCGGTTATAACTGTCACGTTGGCCCAGGTAGCTCGTTAGGTTAGATGGTTGGTATAGGCTCTCAAGCCTCGAAGAATTGCCAAAGTTATGGCCTAACATGTTTACTTAGTCGGCTGAGCGGTGAGTTATTATAGTCCAGAGCTTATGATAAATGTGTAAGCAAGATTAGGTGAGAGTATTGGAGGTACGCTACAAAGATGAGAGATTTAATTTGGAACCCTAACTAATTTCAAATTGAATTGAATATTAGTTATAATTACATTAGAAGCTTTGCCTAAATCTAAATCTCAAAAAATTATTTCTTATGCATATATATAAAAGTACCTTGATATTTTAGTTTTCAATTGAGTTTAGTGGTAACAAATTCAAGTCGCTTATATTCACACATTGTCCTACTGTATCTACTGTTAAGCTTTTATTCTTTACCAATCCCTGCTTATCTAAGCAAAGTAATAACCTTTCAATCTAAGCTGCGATTTACCTTTCGCCAAACATATTGGCCTCAATTGCCGGCATCTATCAGGCAGCTTTTCAATTCCATTTGGCCCTTAGCCAATTTGAGAGTTTTTTTGTGGACCAAACGAAGTGATTACCTGATAGTCGTAAGAAATTGTTACATGAGATTTTCTCTGAAGGTTCTCACAGTCAAATATTTGCGCAACTTTGTTATGCACTTTTGTCTGTGGCCCTGGCTGCTGCAGCTGGGCATGTTTGACAGGCGGGTACTTTTTGTATAAGCCAAGTATTTCTTTCTGGTCGGCAATATGCGAAACTTTAGGCAAGACATAAAATCGATGGCGCAGCTTTTGAGGTCAGAGCAAAGACATTTTGTGGGGCGGTGCATTGAACCCCAGTGGGGGCCAAGCACTTCAAGTGCTTAAGACATTAAGACGAGTTCATAATTAGTCACACTTAAAAAGCCATTGGCCTAAAGTAGTGTGTGGCCCGTTAACCGGCCCAAAGCGAAATATGAGCAAAGCAAAACGCGCGCGGCAATCAGAGACCGAGAGTTATGAGTAGGAAGCGCCGGTCCGGGCCAATTGTACTCAAGGCAACGCCAGCAACTCGAATGGAAAGCAAACAGCACAGTACAAAAACAGCAACAAAAACACAAGCAGAGTAGACAACAAATCTCGACAAAAGCTACAAAAAGAAAGCAGGAAAACCAGCAGTGGAAAAAACGCCCGTACGTGCCCAGCAAGCATGCGACTGGACTTGGCTCTGGCCACAGAGCTCCACACGTACGACACCCAGTAAGCCAAACAACAATTGCAGGCATCGCCGTTTGGGCCAAGTCTGCAAGCCTCGCTGCACTCGAGTGCAAGCCGACTTGTGTTCAGAAGGGCCCAAAACGTTGCGTATCTAGAGCAGAAAACAGAAACTAAAGAAATATTAGCACAACAACGACCTCAGGAGAGAGGAAGAGGGAGAGGGAGAGAGAGCTCGTGAACATCTATTTCGATGTTAGAATATATTTAAACGATCCTCAACTAAACAACGCTGATTGTAATATAGACCACGAAAAACAAAAACAATTGCAGCCCCCACGTAAACAATTTCAATAAATTGTACGCTCAATGTCAATTTATTTTGCTGGCGCATTTCAATTTGATGCCTGAAACGCAAACAACAACAAAACAATTTATATTCGCATGTAACATATTTCACTGTTTTTGCAACAAATTAAAAAATGTACGTATACCCGTATATATAATTTAAACCTGCAAAAACAAAATCAGCAAATAAATGAAAAATGTGTTCTACACGGCTGAACGCGCTCGAACGAGCGAGCACAAACAAAGACCTTAGATGTGTGGTCAGGGAGATTTATGATAGAGAGAGAGAGAAAGACATAGAGAGTGAGTACTTGATGTAAATAGCACTTGAAAATAGTGAGATAATTTACTAAATACAAACACAACAAAAGAGAGTAAGGTAGAGAGAATTCTAATTCAAATCGAAAGAGAAATTTTTTTTAAGTAGTCTCAATATTTGGAAGTACTATATATTGTGCTATAAATGCTATAAAAATATATCGTATATTTTAAAATAAACAAATTTTAGCGCTAATGAGTTAGATCAGTTATATGTATACTTGGTGGTAACGTTAGTCGCAATATAAAAGTCTTTAAATAAATTAAACTATTATTACAATTACACCCTTAAAAATTGACTTTGTTAGCTTTTATTTTTAGGTGACTCAAATCCAAAGTATAACAGGCATTAAAAAAAATGGCAGTGAAAAACAAATCATGCATTATTTTTATAAAATTTCAATCTAAATAAAGAAGATATATACAAACACCTTTGCCGCAATGCTTGAGCTTTAAGAAAAACGGAATAAATGTAATAATCATTGCTGTTTTCTTTCACATTTGATTTGCTTAGTAGCGGGCGTGGTCTGCCCTTCCCCGATTGAATTTCTCCTCCTCTCCCAGCTGCTAACAACTGGAAATTGCCAAAAATTGCACTACTGTGTCCCATTTGGTGCGCTAGCTGGAAATTCCCTCGCGTAACGGCTACGAGCCAGAAATCTAAGACAGAGCAGAGAGTGAGTGGAGAGAGAGAGCTTGAAGTGCCGAGTAGGACAATGAGCCTATTCGAAACCCTGCCGCACTCGTTGCCGTTGCCCCGTTATTTGCATTAAGCCTGGCCATTTATTTGTATATTTTATTGTGGCGCATATTTTTCGCTGAAGTTTCTTTGCTGCTACACTCGCTCGCTTTATGAATGAAAACATATTCCGTTGCATGGGGAGGGTTATAGACACATATACATACATAGATACATATATACACATGTGTATAGGTATGTGTGTGTGTCTCTAGCTTTTTATTTTTACGCATTTCTTGCGTGTCACTTTGCTTTAGCTTTTGTCTGCTTCGCTGGCGCATTTAGTTTACTTTTAGTGGGGCTAATGGGTCTCTGCCTCTCTATCTCTCTCTCTGTCTCTCTATTTGTCTCTCAATGTTTTTGACTTTGCAGATAAGATTTGGGTGTTTATTTAACAATTTTCGGATGCGTGCTCAGCGGCAATTTCGGCAACTCAAATTACCCCAGTTGCAGTTTTGCCTTAACCCAAAAATTTATTTATTTACCTTTGCCCATTTTTTTGTGTTTTGTTTGCTAGTTTACTGTTACGGCTATTTTTGTCTTTTTATTTTATTTGATATTTCTCTTGTTTATTTGTTAGGGTGTTGCTATTTATGAGCCAATTTATGGGGTCATAATTGCCGTGTCTAAGGGGAAAGCAAGTGTTTGTCAAGTTATATTTAGAATTCCGTATAATTGGTGCTTAGAAATACTTTTCATTATGATCTAGATTATTATGCAATGGCAATTGTTATGTATAATAATTATTAAAAAAATAGTTTAATTATAACAATAGAAATTACGTTCGTTAAACGCATCTATTTCTATAGATACTAAAGCTTTTATTTTGAAATTTTAGTCAACTTCAAAGCTTAAATATTTAGATAATTGAACTTCAGTGTTGAGCAATTCTTCATACAAGCTTCGGAAACGCTTTCGATTTTTTCCGTTGCACTCATTTCTTTCCCCGCTAATTTTCTTTCTCTTTCTCTCTCTCTCTCTCTCTCTCTCTCTCTCTGTCCCTCTCTCTTTCTCTCTCTCTCTCTCTCTGTCCCTCTCTCTTTCTCTCTCTCTCTCTCTCTCTTTCAGTCTATGTAAAGTGATATATCACAATTAAGCGTCTGTGGCACTTTTGACCTATAAAACGCAACCGAAACCAAAAATACGTGAGGGAGGCAATTTTTATTTCTCGTCTTTATTTTCAGCTTCAGCTTCTTTTTTAATGCACTTTGATAGATTGCATTTGGTGGGCAGTGTGTTAATTTTTATATAGACTAAATGTAAATTGGGTGAAATTGATAAAGAGTGCCGGCAAAGTGAGAAGAGGCTGACCCAAAAATATTGCACTTAGCTATGAGCAGATGAGACTCAAGAAAGGGAACGGCAAAATGTGAACTTTGACAGACAATCTGAAGAATAAAAGACAAATTATAATATATCTTAGCTCCCTTGCTAAGAGCTTTACACATATGCTTGCTCTCTCTTTCTCTCTCTATCTTGGTCTCCCTTAGCACTTAACAGTTTCCTTATTTCAACGACAATTTCCTTGGCGTGGATTTCGACATTTGCAAATTTCTTTGGAAGCAAAGAAAAACAAAAGATTTAGACAATGGCAGAGCATAAAATTTGCATATTACATCAACGTGTTGCATGCCACAGATGTTATTTGTATCTACTAGTCTGCTCTGTGTTGCACACAGCTTGCGAAGCTGCAGAGCAATCTTGAATGCTGCACATGCAATTGAGTTAAGCGCCCAGCACCCGGCCCTGCACCCACCCCACGCAAGTAGCACTCAACGAGGCATGGCAACAACTGTCGATGCAACCTCAAGGCGCAGACGAAGGGGAAGATGATGTATATCTTAGCAGCCGCATTGCAATCAATGTTTACAACATATGTGTGTGTGTGCGTGTGTAACTCGGTTAGCATTTGATTCACATGAGCAACCTGCTAAAGTCTGCGTTGCAAGTACTGCAGGGCGCTTGTTTATAAATATTTATTTGAACAATTTTTTTAATATGCGTTGTACTTGCGAGTTGACCTCTTTCATAACCGCCGAAGCCCAGGCCGATGCCGAAGCCCGGCATTAACTTCCTTTTCGTTTCACATGCTTTGGCAATATGTTGATGTGTATATAATTTCATATCAGACATACATATGCTCATACAAATATGCCATAGTATAGGCTTTAATTGCCATTTCCCGTTTTAATGAATTGTTTATGAGCAGCAGCAGCAGCAACAAATACTTGACATGTAACTAACTGCAGTCGACGCCGGGGCAGCGTGGGTCATGGCAACATAGGCAACAACAATTACAGCAATTACAATAACTAAATGCCACAACAGTGGTGTCGTTTCAACTATGGTATAGCCAGATTATAAATGGCAAATAAAGCTAAGAAGCAGACATTCTATATAGTATGTACTTAATCTGGGCAATTGTTGTGCCCATTCGCATTGCTTCCGTTCGCTTTTGTTATTGTTGTTGTTGTTGCTGCTGCACTTGCCAAATGCCACCGTGTTGCACATTTTTTTTTTATATTTTCAGGCTCACAACTGTTTGCATGACTAACGGAAATTGTTTTTTTTTATGGCGCGCAGCTCTCTCTCTCTTTCTAACTGATTTTCTCTCTCTCACTCTCTCTGTCTACTCGAGCGAACAGTGTTAGTATTTAGCGACAAGGGCAAAACTTTTGTTTAAACACAATACTGACCGCACTGGGTTATGACTATGACTAATTACTCATGAGTAGGGGAGACCATTGAGATTGCTTCGTTTTGCTATTGAATATTTGTTTGTTGTAGAGCCGATGGTTACGTTTCAAGCTCAAGGTGGAACATTCACTCTTTGATCATCCGAGTATCGATAGTTTCAGGAGCAACCCTGAACAGACATGGCCTAACTTAAGTCCCAATCGAACTTCACCTTACTCCACTATATGGATTCCTCATGGGAAACAGGCTAGAAGTTGGAACTGTGTAGAAGAAGAAGAAATGTCATAACACTTTTTCTTCCGAAACAGGAATTAATTAAACTCTGAAATTTTTGTGGTATCTAGTTGGTCGTTCAGGTGCGAATGGAAATGTTCAAGATCATGTGGACCTAAGCGAGGAGAAGGTATTAACCCTCCCAGCCACTCCTAACTTAAGGTAACCCTGAATAGATAGAGGATACTCCGCTCTCTTCTTAGACAAATCATTATTCCATGCTCAAAATGAGCTAAAACAAGAGATGTGAATGCTTTGTATATATTTAAAATGATTGTACACTTCGCTTATGCGTCTCCGCCATCGTCCCGCTTCTTGAATTTGTCCTGAAAAAGAGGTAATAGTTGAAAGGCAGAATCTTTAGCCACTTCTCGCATGCGTAGTTCTGCCTTATCGTCCTGCCAATCATGCTGAATAGACCGAATGTAATCAATGAATTCGTTGAGCGTAAAGTGATGCTGATAGGGGTAGATGAGTGTCTCCATGTGATACGAGCACTTGGGATCATAGATCCAATGGCGTGGCAGTATCACTGACTTATTACTGACATCGCCGACATCGCCAATCTTCTCCAGAAAGTGCACGCTTATGTAGGCCACGGCATCCATCAGCAATTTGGGCGTATCTGGATCGTTCAGAAAGTGCATCAGCACATTGTCCGGACCTATGATAGCCCGCTCATCCAGCTCTCCAGCTATGGTACGCAGACCAAAGAGAAACGCCATGGGCATGTAGGGAAATCGCACACAGGACAAAACTTCCTTCATTTGGTATAGTCTGGTGTCTGAGTTGGCGCTAACCCACCGCATGGCCGCATAGAATACTTCAATCTCAGAGTTGACACCCAAGGCATCGGAGGAGAGCAGCAGCCGCAGCTCTCGCAGTCTGAGGTCCAGAAACTGTTGGGTACCCACTAGAGCTAGAAAATAGCCTTGCACACGCCTCAGCATCAATGTGCGCACTTTGTCCAGCTGCTCTAGGTCGACAGCTATTAAATATAGCTCGAATGCTAGCCTATTGCAGATCTGCTTGCTATCCAAGCATTGCCAGCAATGCTCCTCCACCACATCCATTTGCAAATGCTTGGCTGCCTGCATGGCCAAAGGCAAGTTCCTGGGGGCAATACAAGTCTTCAGCCGCAGCCACTTGTCTATGGATTCAAAGCCATCGGCGGGCACATCCTTAGGTGCAAAGATAAAGTCCTCTCTGAACGGATCCTGCTGTGCAAACCAATTCGAATAGCATTTATATAAAGTGGGTATGCAGTCAAAGCAGCGCTGACCAATTCTAACCTTGAGATAGGCACCTTTGTTCTCTCTTATCATCTCTTCCACTACTTCACTCAAAGGCGTGCGTCCAGCAGGACTCTCCACCGTCCACACTTTATTCCTATGCTTGACGTATGTAAATAAGGATCGTTGAGGCACCTCGGCCTTTATGGTGCCCTTGATGTAGTCCTCGTCTGTAAATGTTTTCCCTATTGTAGTGGTTTTGATTTTGGCATCAATATTTTCGGCTTCACTTGCGCCAAATTCGGATTCACTCGATCTACGAGTTGTATTGACTCTCCTCTCGAAACTGCAACCACTTGAATCGGTATCGGACACACGCGAAAAGTCACTTAAGTTGTCCAGCGCTATGTCCATAACGCCACAAATACAATGATCTAAATCTATAAATATATTAAAACTACTTAAGCCTAACCCTACTTTCTATGTATATTTGTATTTAAAAAAATCAGTCGATTCACATAGCTACTTTGATTACAATACTTTATCCCACCAAGCTGGACGTAGCCAGCCTTAGGCAGACTTTGAATCACAGACAACATTTCCAATCAATATACACACACTTCTATATACAACGATTATAGAGAAAACGTCAACATATCATTGCTTCCCTTAATATTCTTAGCTCGAATCAAATCCATTGAAACGTGAGTTCTAATATTCTTTACCAAAGTGTACCAAATAGTCTTCTCTGATTGTTGACGAATGCCCTTTAAATATTTATAAAATGACTCAATCGACAAACTAGTCTCGACTACCTCAACAAATGTGAGTTAATTTACAATAGACTGAAAAATTACGGCAACAATTGCTTATCAAGAGTGTTTTAGCTCTTATCAAATTGAATCGAATTGTTAAATGACATCATTCACTCCATAAATGTTTGCTAAGTACAAATAAGTAGCAACTAAAAATAATAAACAAAGGAAAGAGTAAACTGTAAGTAAGCGCAAAAAATGCGAATTTAAATTTGTGGTTGTTAAGCGCGTTGGCGTTTGCGGCTTAACTGCATGACATCATAAATGTTGTGCGGAGGGTGGGGTGGGGAATGGGGGTTTGGTGTGTTAATAGTGTTGCCATAAAAGGGGAGGGGGTCTGTGTCTGCGTGTTAAGTAGTTGAGTGCGTGTGCACTTGGCTTAGCAACGAGCTGTGTAAATAGAAAAATAAATATATGTTAACTTAAGCAAACAACGCAACGATTTTACTCTAAACAAATTAAAAGTTACTAAATTAATATACATATTTATAATTTGCTCAATTGGGTTATACCACAAATTGGCCAAATTCAATTCAATTAAATTGCGATTTGTTTTCTACTTTATTTTTCGTACACCCTACCCTACACTTTTACATTCTCTGCTGTCCCAACAACAACAACAATATTATTTGAAAATACTCACTCCCAAACAACCACCACAAACTACTACAAAATGTATAGAAAGACGTAGCGCCTTGGCATCAAATGTGGACGCATATGAAACGCCTCTCGCACGCCTCCAAAGTCAACTCCACGAACAGTCTGACAGCTCAGAAAACGGACGTGGGCGTTGGCCATCATCACCTGACAGCAGGCATACCAACAACAGCAACGACAACAACAACAGCAACATCAACAACAAAAGGAACGTTGCCTGGCAAATGCATTTTATTTCCGGAAAAGACGTCCTCACTCAAAAGCTCCATGTATACGCAACAAATACATTTCAGGCCCGATATGGTAGGCAAAAAAAAAAAAAAAAACAAAACAAAAAAATCGTTCTCTAGTTTTCTTTTCCTTTCTTGGCATGGTTATGGTTGCACTAGTAAATAGTTACAGTTACAGTTGGTTTTGGTCAACTATCATATATACAACTAGCTACCTAAGTTTTCTTTTGCACTCTGTTGCTGCCTGGTTTGTTGGTTTAAATATTGATAAGTTTTAGTTTAAATCTGCCTGCCTTTACTTAAGTCACTTCACCCCACAAACACAAACAGAAACACAAAACAAATATTTTATTCACAAAGCAACATTATCAGAAGCTCAGCGTTGCATAAAGTCATAAAATTCATAATCATCATCAGCATAAACCTTCAGCACTTGCGGCTTCACCAAAGCGTTGCAAGTTCAGCGTTGCAAGCCCAACTCTGAACAGAAATTAGTTTATGCATGCTAAGTTACACTTTATATTTTAGTATCTTATACTTATTCCATTATCAGACACTTTCGATTAATTTATAATGAAAAATTCCAAGTGACTAAACAGAAATTCCCAAGAACTGATATATTTCTATGAAAGCAAACTTTAGGAAAGTTTTTTAGCCAGCTTAAAAATCGTTTTGTCTGCGGAATCAAATTAAGTCATTGATAAATATAGAATTAGTAAATTTCGCTATGTTTATTATTCAAATATTCTCAACATAAAAAAGCATTTAATTAAAAGCTCGTTAAGTTTGCAAACATTTGTAGGGTATTAAAGCTTATAAATATGAATATATGATTGATGTGTTAGATTTGATATTTATCCACATACTAGCTTTAACCACAAATGGCTTAGATGGTGCATAAATCTTACCAGACTTACATGCATACGTTTGCTTGTCGGCTAAGTCGGTTACGTGTTGCTCTTAAGCTATAGAAAAAATCAGCTCAGGGTCACAGTTGCCATGAGGCATAAGCAGCGCTCGTTAGCCAAGAAAAATTCAAATACACACTTAGAGGCTGTGAAAATGACACTAACGGGCTTGAACGAAGGTGTGGGCAATCCAGTTGAGACTTTTCAGCTTCGCTGCCAAAAAGGTTGCCATATGCAAATTAGTCTTAAACGCTGCCACATTGTTGTGTCGGTTTTCAGATCGCATAGTCAGCTGGTCAGCAGCTTTAAGCCCCACTAACAATAGAGGAAAACCGGCTCGGGCCGGGTCGGATCGAGCCTCGCCGGCTGTTTGCTTCATTATTAGTATAATGGTTTTGTAAGAAAACCTGTATGTGAGTTTTTCAATATCAGAGACACATTCAAAGCTTCATTAACATAATTGATGCGCCATTGAGGCTGTGTGGATGCCACTCTCTCGCTTCCATCCATTATATTGTCTTTTGGTTGCAGAGCAAATCGCTGGACAGGTTTTCCGGCGCATGCGTAGCCAGCTCATGTTGCCTCACGGCAAGTTGCCCCAACCGGTTTCGCAGTTGTAAGCCGAAGCAACCTTCGTCTCTCTCTCTCTCTCGCTCCTAATCCCAACCGCAGTCACAGTCAGCGTCATCGCCAGCACTTAATGAGCGCTGTCTGTGTCTGTTTCGCTTGTCGTCCGCACACTCTAATTTTCAATTTCATTTTGAAATGCTGATGCCTCCAACTGTCAAGTAGAACATGCGAAAACTTACTTTCCCATTTAATGAACACTCAAAAAGTAAAAGAACCTCCATCAACCGAATATTCTGTAAAGCGGTTAGAGAGCTGACTCAACGGTAGACTACTGGCTACGATAATAACTTGGTTTATTTTATGATCTATGTCTTTGTTTATGGGCTTTTGAATGAGTGGAAATGTGCGACTTTTACAATAATATTGATAAATTATGTGAGCTTACAATCATTACTTTAAGGCCGTCAGAAGGGTTCCAACACCGATAAAATCAGACAAAAATTAGAATTGGCAGCTTGTAAATAATTTTAAAAATAAATTTTGGTTAGTTATTCGATTATATAATCTCAACAAAATCATTTCAAGCCTATTTGGACTTAAATGATCAAAGCATTTAATTACAAGCCAAGCTACCGCAGCTGGCAGCCACAGTCAAAAATTCTATAGAAACTTTCGGTGATTCGTCAGTCTATAATTAAGTTGTGTTGTGTTGTGTAGTAAATATTTAGCCAAGCGGCAACAACAATTGCTCTTGACTAGATAATCAGCAACAATTTCAAGTAAACAGCACATGGCTATTAATTATGGCAAAGCTATGGCGGCATATGCAGACAGCTGATAAAAAATGTAAATGAATTTGCGTTTGACTTACATAAAAATATGCCTAAGCGATATCAATCAAAAGATGCTTTTGGCTTTTGCTTTGTTTGGCTTTTATTTTTATAGAGCCGCTGTACGCTTAGCTATAAAATTCGATTTTCAGGCGAATAAAAATATTTAGCGTGATTGCCTTCTGGGCTGAACAGGTTCCTCGATTCCTCGATTTCTCTCCTGACTGCCAGTCGGCCTGTCTGCCTGCCAGCGAGGCTCGTTGCACAGACAAAAGCCGCCGCAGGGCATGCGCCGCATTAATAACAAAAATGGCAAAGCCACAAAGAGAATTTATACACATGCATATATATATATATATAAATATATATATATATCTCATGATAGTCATACATAATGCAGCCGCATCAGCAGCTATCTATGTGTGTATATAAAAAATGCGATTTATTGCCAAGTGAAAAAAAGCGCAGAGCCTAAGCGGCGGCAACTTCTTTGCTTTTATATATATGGGCATACATACTTGTGTATATGAAAAATTCAATACAATGTCATTTCATTTATCTCTTAGCAAGCTTAAAATCATATTTTATATTCAATATATGCCCGCAGGCTTTGCTATATAAATCAGCACTAAAAATCAAGTCAGCAAAGTTACATTTTCAACAGATTCCACAAAGGAACTTGTACTGTTAGTCCTGCCAGCTGTTCGCTGCAAGGACAAAGGAGTTGGGTTTTTCCACTTGTTTTTCCTTGCGTTTCCTTTATTTTCACTTTTTGTGCATTGCACACACATGCAATTGTGCCTTATGGAAAATGTCAGCGGCCTCTCGGCCACGCCTCGTTAGTGCCTCGCAGGGATCAGTTGGATGTAGCCAATTGTTTGATATTTCCGTTTCCGAGCCCACACCACATGTAGTTGCAACATTGCAGCGTTGTCATGAATGCAATGCTAATATTAATTTTACGTTTTTTGCACTTTTTGTCAATAACTGTTGTATGGACATCGCATTGAAATGCGGCCAGCCACATGTTGCAATATCGTCCGTATTTAATTAAAGTCAAAACAAAATCACTTTAACTTGACTTTAAGAACTTTCCGTTCAGTAATGCCGTCATGTATATTACACCTTAGACCTCTCTAAGCTGCAGCTCACCCAGTTTCATTTATTGGTCTTCTAATTAGCAGCCTGACCTTAATCACTTAAAAGTTTACATAAGCATGCAGCCGCCCTCTTTGTTGCAACTCCCACATGCGGCAACCGCTAATTGTTTAATGCTTGACCCACCCAGAGCCCGAGCCCGAGACCTCTCTTGTGCCCGGGAGATATTTCTATGGCGCCTTAGTGACGTAATTTCAACACAAATTGCTGCAGCAGATAAGATAAGATTGCGTATACGCATAGCTTACCCAAAAAGAAAAAAAACTTACATTCAAAGTCAACAAGCGACAAATGACATACAGCTCAGCCAAAATCTTAAGCAAATTTTTGCTGTTCTCAACAGACGAAATGGTTTTTTGGCCACGCGCTTGAGCCACTAAAAATATTTAGCCTTATTTGCGCAGGCTAACCAAATATGGCCAATAACTCGAAGCTAGTTTTAAAGCGTTTTCTTATTTTGGTAAGGTGACAACTTGTGTGTCGCGCTGTCAAACACTATTAATCTAGGTTCAACTCCAACTTATTAACGAGTCTGCAGACAAAGCGTGGTAGGCCCAAGTCTTCCGCCTTTCGAAATAGACAACAAATCGATGCCCCAGAGCAATTAGCCTACGAATTACAGGCGCCAAACAATGCCGCCGCCTTGTGTTGCCACAGTCAGGGTCAATGTGTTGCATGTTATTTACACCAAATGCAGCTGCTGCCATATCACAAATGAAATGTGAATTGAAAGTCGTATAAAAACAACAAATGCAGCCGACGAAACAAATAATATTTTATGATAATGTTAATAACAGCTAACGTATCACATCACAACTTCAACTCCAAATGAACCAAACATATTGTTTTCTATAGAAATGCATTTTGTAATTTGTTCGTTGAGTAAGTCACTTGCCGGAAGCGCTGAACTCATTACTGCCTTTATCTTAAGGCTGCGGCGTCTTATAGCTGCCGATGTAAAGCAATTTTATCAGTTTGGTTATCGGATGTGTAATTGGTAAAGAAATCCTAATTAGAAATAATTATCGTCTACATATCTGCTTTTAAGCTTCACCCTAAAACACTTGGTGAGCGGTATACACAACTTTCGAATTCCATATTTGAATCACACACATACTCTACTATAGTATAGTATACCATATATAAATAATTTAGAACTGCTTACTGACTCAGCGATAATTAATCATTTATTATTTCTGTTTGTGCTTTTTCTAGGTAAGTGCGAACCCACAGACCTCAGTAAGTTTACAAATTTAATATTAAGTCACTTTTGCAATTCCAAGTTTTCTTAGTAAAGAACGCTCATCAATTTAGTGTTAGCTTTTAGTCTCTGCTTCTCTTCTGATTAGCTTATCAAGCTGTGAGCAATGATTTGGGTGTTGGAGCAGTTTTGAGGAAGCGTTGGCGTTATCTGGCTAACGATATCGCGTGAAGGCATTTTACCGGTTTGAATTTTTGATTAATTGGGTGTGGTCGCCGGCATAAGTATGCAGGAAGTGATTAAGAAGCATGCAAAGAGTGCATAAGATGCAACGTAATCAACGAAGAACAGCACAAATGAGGAAGGGATTAAAAAATACACGAGCTGAAATGAGAAACCGGTGTGGGAGTAAATCAATTAGGCAGGAGAGTGTTGGGTAAAGTGCACTTTGTGAGAATTACGAAAGCGAAAAACTTGTAAGCAAGTTTACTTCCTTGTTTGAGATCTCTTTGCAGTCTTCTAGTCGTTTACATGAAGCTTACCCGTGGATTAAATCTTTTTAGATCTAACCTTGTTACTTCACCAGTTATACCTGATACTGATCAACAGCTTCGCTTACATCAGGGGTTACCGCCCATGGAAAGCATTGGTGAAATTAAGATGGAGATATCATAGCTAGTAATTCAATTCAGACCCAGTATTGGTGAATTCCTTGGATGCTTTTCACCAACAATATCACCAATTGATACCTGACCAAAAGTATTCTATGTTGGCTGATCTTTTGTCCTTGGTATTCGAATCTTGAGTTACCTCGACTCCCGTCTTGAGCTCAAGCCCAGAGTAATTGATACTTTAAGTCCAAGCCTCGCCAATTATCTTTGACATATGATTTTGAAGGCAGTTTTAGACAAGCTTAGCAAGTATTGACTGCTGTGCCTAGACCACACTTTCATTTGTCGTTCGGCCGGCCAAAAGCCATCGCGTCTCGGATGGTGCCCGCTAGACTTTCACATGTTGCTCTCCCCAATTGCAATTTGAATTTAAGTTTATAGCCGCACGATCTGTGTGTATGTCGTGAGTAAATGAAGACGCTGCACTGGCTCTTTGCAAATTACTTTCATTTTCAGACATTCTGCTGTGTTGCCATTGCTCTGGCAGTGTCTTTTTTTATATCTTATTTCTCTTTGAGAAATTGACAGTGAAAATTGCATTAAAATGTGCAGAGTGTGTCTTGCATGGCTAACAAGCCATTGACAAACTGCCAACTGGCAGTAAGCTGGACTTGTGGACAGCTCGAGTGCTCGAGAGGTTTAACCACTCCTTAACTTAAATACCGGACGGACAAACGGCCTGCCAGCCTGCCAGCCAGCCTGCCCGACTGCCGGCTTGTCTGCCTGGCTAAGTGTGTCATGCAAATTGTCTGTTGCTTTGTCTCCCAGTGCCCAACACTCGGCATTCGTGTGTAATATGATATTGTCATTAGTTGCGTGTGTGCGCACTCGTCTGTGCCCAGAATAAAGCGCATGACCGAGAGAGATAGAGAGAGAGTGGAAAGGCATTCGCTTGTGGTACAAGGAAGTATCTTTACAGCTTGCACTTGACAGCCACTATTATGTTACTGTTACTGCTGTGCGGTGCTTATGAGTGGGCGGCGGGTAGTGGGTGGTGGGTTGAGTGGTTGCATGCATTATGCATGCCATGACGCTCATTAGTGCGACTTGTTCCTTCAGCTTTTAATGGGCCAAAAAGAACAATAGACTTCAATTGCACTTGCCCACAAGCGAGTTCCAGCAGCACTTGCGGCTTAAACTAGCTTCACAAAGTAAATAAACCCGCTTGACTCTTACAATTTCCACAAACAAAATATGACAAAATATTTAAATGCTTCTGCTCTTGAGCAATTGCAGTCTGGCACTTAACGTCTAATGTCAAATGTCAGTTTCGTTTCGTTTCTTTTATTTTCATAAATCTTCAGCTCTGCCAAAAAATATTTCGCAATGGCCCCCCCTTAGCACTTGTCAAGTGCTGAGTTAGCCTAAAAATTATAATTTCATTTTTAATGAAGACTGACATCTTTAGTACCCCATTGAAAATGACAATTGAGAGCGCGCAGGGGAGGGGAACACAGCAGACGCAACAGTTGTTGACACTTTTGCCTCTAAGCTGTTGAGCTGTGAAAGCAACAAATTTGACATAACAGCAAGAAAAGTATGAAATGCTTTCAAAATGTTCCTTTCCAAGAGTTCAGCAAAACAAAAAAATATTTGGCAACTCTTCCTGAAACGCTTCAACTGTATGTGCGGATACTCCTGTAGGACTTGCCACTAGTTCGTAGCTTACTAGGAATGGGATCCTATGCTAGGACTTGTGCAAGAGTTTCTACCGCGAACAACTGAAAAGTGTATTTCAAGATTTTTGCAAAGGTACCCCTGCTATTGTAGGTTCCGTTTAGTGAGTACCGATGTCGAGAGAAGACGGGTTGGGGTTGCAATGCCATGCTTGACACCTCCAGTACTTCAGATATATTGTAAGCGATTCCGTATATTGTAAATACTTAGATTTTGTTGCTGGTAATTTACAATTTAATTTAATTACAAAACACAAATTTCCATAACTCCAATCGATTATATAGGGACAACTATTAGATATACTTGCTATAAGAAACTGGTTTCCTCTTTTTACATTTTGGAAACAACTCATTTAAGAAATCCAACAGTAGGTATTGTAAATCATTAAAAACAAAGGTATTTGAGGAAAAAATACCAAATATATGAGCTATTCTCTAATTATGTGAGCAAAGAAAATAAACAATGTTTAAATGTTTAGGGTCTCTGAGTTGCAAAAAACGATTTCTTAATTGGTCGAGCCCCAACTAATACTCAAGTATCTCGAACATCAATCAAAATTAATTATGGATGAAACTCTGTCATAAACTGTTACACAATGCGTTACATCGACAGTCGATTTGAGGTGTGAGAAGACCGTTAAATGTTTTAACAATGGCAACTAATTCATGCACATGAATCTACATGAATCCACTTAACGATTGGCCATATTAATAAAATTTATGCACTCGCCTGCCAAAGCGCGACCACAAAAAGCAACAAAAAAAAAAAGAGAAAAAGAGTAAATAAAAAGCAGCAGAGCATTTTAATTTGCGTGTGTTTAACATGAACATGTGCCCAATGCCACATTTGCATCCATCAGATACACCTTTCGCACTTATTTAATACAGAAATGAAAATTCTAGCAAATTTCGCTTTTGAAACACGTTCTGGTTTTTGATCCACAATTTTAATGCCGTCACTGGCTAAGAGTTTTTAAAAATACAAATAAAATGCAAATAAATTCATAACGAATGATTTCGCTGAATGAATTTGCGTCATTTGGCGCACTTTGGTGCGCAGTTCCGAGAGATACATTCATGACAAGATACTTTAGTCAACTACGTAACGCGACTGATTCACTTGTCGCTCGATCTTCCCCGCCACGCCCAAGCCTATGAGTAATCGGTCCAGATGATGGAGATGAAGTGAGATCTCTGGGCAGGTCCCATGGCGTTATGGAAATTAATTGCAAATAAAATACTACTTGCCGACACTTTCGCTTCACCAGGCAGATGCTTTCTGTCATTTGTTATATTGCTAATTGTTGTTGCAATTAGTCATAGTTTTCTATTGTAGATGGGACTGCTATTTATGGAAAGACAAGGGGTTATGCTCAGTTATTAATTTCTATTTATTCTACCGATTTCTTATTTTTATTGAATA
This sequence comes from Drosophila busckii, assembly GCF_011750605.1. Taxonomy (NCBI): domain Eukaryota; kingdom Metazoa; phylum Arthropoda; class Insecta; order Diptera; family Drosophilidae; genus Drosophila; species Drosophila busckii. Next base: position 172,147 of record NW_022872723.1, on the reverse strand, counting down.
TTTCGTTTGTACAGATCACAGTCGCTCTAAACGACATTTGCAGAAATTTTTGTGAGCAACTTTATATTTTTATTTTCGCTTAAGATAAACAACAAACATACAAACTTAGCCTTCGAAGTGCAGTTCACTTGAATTTTTTACTGGCGCATTTCTTTTTGCTGCGTCAATTAAATTAATTAAATTTACGCTTTTGGCACATTTAATTACAACAACAACAACAAAAAGCAAAAGCAGTCACAAGCTGACACAACTTCAGTACATGAAAACCAGTGAAATTTTCAGCTCTTGAAAAAAGAAATATGTATCTTGAAGATACGCATTGTGAGCGCGCGCGCGTTCGTACCGAGCTTGACAATCACAAACTTAAAGTTTAATATTCATAAAGTTGCCAGCAACAATAACAACAAAGACAACAACAAAATAACAATGACAATTGCATAAGGCCAAGACGCGCACGTTAATGGCAAATGGTGGAGCTGGGAGTGATGAGGGGGGAGGGCTGGCTGGCAGGCAGGCAGGCAGGCAGGCAGGCAGATGTAGCTGCTGTTGCTTTACCCTTCTTTTTTGTTATTATTGTGGTTATTGCTGTTGTTGTCTTGGGCAATGATTGTTGAGTAGTTGCAGATGCAAGCTCAGATATAATATTACAACAAGCCAACAGTGGGTAGGGCACTAATTTGTGGGCTGCTATGAACTAATATTATGTTAACTATTATTATTATTACATATTATTATTATAATGTTGCTGTTGACACTCTGACATATTCGCAGATAGCAGACTTTTTGTTTTGCACTTTATTTTGTAATTCGGTTAGCCTTTCGCTGGAGAAATTTCGGCTGGCGCATTAAATAACTAACCAAAATAAACGGCTTAAAACAAAGTTTAATAGAGCTCAACAACATTAAAAAAAAATCTTAATTAAAACAGAAGCTCACTAACCAAAAAATACTTTAAACTTGGACCAAAAAATTTACCTTACGCCGCATTAATTTTACAACTTTAATCCAGTTTCCATTGCATTATTCATTTTGCTGCCTTCGTTTGACAAATGTATTGCATGTAATGCTCATCTGAACCATTTAACAATTTTGTTGTCTCATTCAAAAGCTTAAAAGAAAATCGTAGAAAATTTTACGCTTGTTTGGGTTTTCATAACTGTCAGACATAATGCTGCAGATCAATTTTTTTTTGGTTTTCATGTTTGCTCCTCTTGTCTTTCCACTGACCCAGCTTTGACATTGACAACAACAACAACTACAACAGCAATAGCAACAGCAACAACAAGCTCTTACCAAAACTCAATTACAATCAATCACATATGTTGGATAAAGTCTTTGTTGTTGTTGTTGCTTTGTATTGTTGCTGATGTGTCTTGTGGCCAAGCAGTTTGGCAGTCTGCCAAAGATACGTGTAGCTCGCAGCATGTGCGTGCTGCGTTGTTCTTTTCGGCCTAAAATACCTCATGGCTAGCAAATTACAATAATGATAAACGCCGCCTCTTTTCTCCATCTTCATCTTCATCGCCACTCCACTCTTGGAGCCACCACACAAAAGTTTTGGTCTTAAGTAAAAGCAGCGCTTAGTGCAAAAATTTCATTTATCATCAAAGCTGCTAACGCTCTGTATGGCAAAAGATTGGCGCAGCCATTGTTAATGTTGATGATGATGACGTTGTCGTCGTCTGATAAATCTTTTGCCCACAAGTTGTTTTAAGCACTTTTCCTAGCCGAGAGATTTCACTCTCTAGGCGCTGCTGGTGGTGCTGGTCAACTAGTTTTCGCAAATGTCACTTTTTTTTCTTGTGCTGCTTTGTGCAAGTCTAGACAAGTTTTTCATTTGCGGAAAAATATTTTAATTTTTAATTTGTTGACCATAAAAAGTTGGCCATTTTATTAGTTATGAGTTCAGTTGAGCAGGAAGTGAGCAAAATCAAATGGGACGTCAATTGAAATAAGGAAATGCAATTTTTAATTAATCTCATTGCGACACTTGAACTTGGAAGAGTAAAAATACCCTCGAAATTTTTCAGTCCTATAAATTAATCGGTAAATATTTTAAATGCCTATTAGCACTAGTAAGCTCTTTACATCGATAATTTGGAATGCGAATCATTGCACATTGGAACTAATTTTGCCATAAAGTAAATTTCATGGCAGACAAGTCATTTTCTAATTTATGCCAAAATATCGACAATAGGGCCCAATGTGCATTGCCTTGTATAGGCTCAGACTAAGACTCTTGATTTATCGATAGTAGATCGATGCTGCCAAGAGGTTAAAAAAAAAAAAAAAAAAAAAGCTAAAAGCTGTAATAGCGTTTATAATAAAATTGTTATAGATATTAAAGTTGTAATATAATTCACCTACTATATAAAACGCACTTGAGCATTCTTGAGCACATATCGTGCCAACTCATAAGTGACGTCACACACTCCACTGCAGTGTTACCCAACACATTTTACACAGCATGTCTGTTGTTCTCAAGTGACCCACTTGAAACGGGGATGGGATGTCCGCCCATAAACAATGCAGAAAAGTCGATGAAGCTTACCAAATGTTTACCGCCCATTAGCACATCATAAACATATCGCAGTTCTTTCTCACGGTAGCCACACACGCCGTGAGTCCTTCAAGTACACATGCTAATCAGCGGCGGTAATACGACACTTATGTTATGTTACTATGACACATGTATGACAAGACACATGTAAGACTTCAGTTCTGCCTTATGTGTGGCATGCTACAATGACATTTATTAATAAGCTTAAAGCAGCAAGGGGAGTGGGGAGCGATGACAACTAGTAGAATATTGAAACTTCAGTGGGTCAGTGCAATGAACCTGTGAGAAGCTAGAATGTTAGCAATCAATAAACTGTGTCCAGTCTAGCTTCAGTAATTTAATTATTTATAAGCACAGCAACAATACATAACCTCAGTTCTTGTTGTTGCTGTTGCTGTTGCAGGCGTGCCGGCCCTACAAATGAGTAAAACCTTTGCTTGCAACTGCAGCAGGTGCTCCTGACGGCGTCGTTCAGTCATTAAGGTGCCGCCCGCTAGGGTTGCCTATATTCTATATATCCTTGCATCGATGTCTGCCTGCGTTGCAGACACTTTGTCTTTTGCCTCTCAATCTTTTGTTCTTTCTGTTTTTTTTTTTTTTTTTTTGGCATGCATTAACCTTAATGAACTGCGGAAACACGCTCTCTACCTGCATAATTGTGAGCGCACGCTGCGCTGCCGGTAAAGACAGAAACCAGTCGCCATTATAAATAATTGCACAAGAAAATAAATGTAGGTAGCTCGCGTTTGCTAAGACTTCTTGCCAACTCTTAGACTGCAAGACAGTGAGCACAATGGGAGAGCCGTTCACCTGGCACAGTTCTCACGGCTGTGGGCAGAGATTGAGCCGCGCTGCGTTCGCTCACTGGCCACAGAGAGGAAGTGGGCGGCTTGGCGCGATAGCAATGCGCGATTAAATATGTAAAGCATAAGGTGTAAATGCTACTGTATCGGATTATACGAGCGATAGCCTAACCAAGGGTTGAGCAGAATCTAAGACAAGAAAACAGCGGCAAAGATAAAGAGTGGCAAAGACTAGTGAAAGTTGATAATTAAGAACAGTAAGTAGACTGGAGATAATGAGCAAATGCTCAGCCCAGAATCCGATTTATTTTGAGTAATAAATGTTTTTTTTTATTATAAAAGGTATATAGTAATTATTGTATTATTCAGAAGAAGAGATTTTTTTAGTCTTTAATAGATCGATTATAAAGTAAAGAGATAACTGGCTTTCGCTATTATACCAAAAACGCTCCAATATTTGCAAATAAAAGTTACGAGTAATATTATTTATAATATATATAATATAATATAATAATATTTCATTATCATTAACTAACCTATGTTTTTATTCTAATCAAAATATATAAGCTTAAATTGTTTTATTTACAAATAATACCTTTTACATTTTACATTTATATTACGTTACAACTGTTAATTGTACTATATAGTATATTATTTTATTGAATAAATATCTATTATAATGTTGTGTTGAGAAGTTTCAATTTAAACGCAACTTCCAACTTTCCACAATTGATCTAACTCATAATTAAGAGTAATAATAGAGTTGGATTTAACCAACTTTTTTTTTTGAAATTAAAAAATATCGTTTATGATGAAAATCATTAAAATGAGACTGATGAGAAAATTTTGAAAGCATGAGCTTTTGCCTTTAAAAATTTCACCACAAGCTCCACAGAAAGCGACACTAAATAAATAATATGGTCAGCAGCTGCGGCCAAACTCATTCATAAACTGCAAATGCAAATGCAAATGAGCGTAGTAGAGTCCAAAGTCAAAGTCGAAAAACCCATTTATTTTTGGTAAAACAGCAGCCAACGACAGGCGTTTGTCAATTATAACCAGCTATGAAATTTTCAATACGCCCAGATGAGTGGCACACAAAAAGGCGACTAAAGCCAAAAATGATTGACAGTGTGTTTAATTGAAGCATTGAACCTGGACAAAACGCGAGTGTCCAGCAGATGGCCAAGAGTTAAAAATGGAGTGGGGTGGGGTGAGGTAGTCTGTGCTGCGTTCAATCAAATGAAACTTGCTGCGTTATGCTGCAATGACAAAAGAGCCGAGTTAACTGACGCTTACACTACCTGTCAGCTAAGCTAATTTGCTAAGGGATGTCGCTTCACATATGAAGATGAATGACAGCCAGCCAGCCAGCCAGCCAGCCAGCCAGCCAGCCAGCTAGTGTGGTCACGACCGTTGACCGAAAGATGATGATGTATGAGCTGCGTCCGGAAGAGCAGCTAATGCACTTGACAACGTCGCACACACAAAGAGAATGCGAGTCGTCCAACCAATATGTACTTCAAGATGGCTGGTGACATTTTGCGGCAAGTTTTTTGTTTTTGTTGCGGCATCGACATGAACTTTGGCATTAGCTTGTTAGCATTTGCTTGCAAATGACAACGACTCTATCACACCTTTATTTACTCGACTAAAAAGCACAGAGCACAGTTGTTAATAACACAGCGTTGCCTTTAAAAACAAATATAGGCATATACATACATATGTTTGACTGTACAAAAATTCAAAGCGCCAGCGGCGTATTGCTCACCACAATAAATTCTCATTTACATAAACAATTAAATTCGCAGAGGCACAAAGTAGAGAAGAGCTTGAAATCAACGCCTGCCTGGGTAGGGGGGGCAAGGCTGTTGCACGTGGCGCGTCAACTGCTTAATGTGACAATTAAAAAAATTATTGCTCATACGCACTGGTGAGCGGCTGACCTTAGACTGACACTCTCGCACGCTCGTTCAACTTGACGCCCACACGCTCCAGTGACAAACAAGTCAAGTCGCTGTTATTGTTATTGTTATTGTTATCGTTTCTGTTTGTTGTTTCTGTTATGCTCGATTCACTTGTTATTTTTATAGAACTCGTTTAGAGGTGATAGATTCCATTTTAGCCAGTTTTTGGTATTTTACAAATATGCAAAAGGTTAATGCAACTACAAATATTAAAGTGTTGTTCTCATGTGTGAAGTAAACTTGTTTCAACAAATATTTTAAATGCTCACTAAATGTAGACAGAGAGAGAGAGCGCAGTTTATTCTCTCAACAATAATTTGAGCACATTGCAATCGAAAACCACAGACAAGCCACAAAAATAACAAAATCTATATATATTTACTATTATGTCAGTTAGCCTAGGCTGCCAATAGGCCGTCACTTTTTTATCAAGATAAATGCGAGCGCAATTCTTGAGTTGCACATTGCCCTGGCAACACTTTGTGACTGTTGCAACATTTTTTTGTTGCTTGAAATGTTTGGCAATTTCATTTGCTGACTTGGCGATAAGAGCGCAAAAATATGACAGGCACACAGCACGAAATGAATGAATGAATTTGCAATGAGAGAAGCACAACAACAACAACAACAACAAGAACAAAAGAGAATGCGAGCAGGAGTGGCGGCCTGACCCCAACCCCAGCACTAGCACCATCAGGCGCTTCTCCTTTTGCTGCTGTCAAGCAGTGACTGCAAACAAAAAAGAGAAGAATTTATGAATCGTCTACTCATATCAATGCTGTCGCTTGCATGTGCTGTGCTCACTACGTGTTCATGTTAAATGTCATAATCAGACGCAATCCAAACACACACACACGCACACATAATGGAGAATATACAATGCGCCTAAATGTAGCCATAGGTACATTGTTGCCACTCAACATGCTGCATAAATGTAAGCAGCATGCGAAACAGCATTGGCCCAAAGTTGGCATGAGGCGTGACCTCAGCGCTGCTTGGCTTGGGCCACATAGTTGCAGCTTATAACGACAATGTAGAACAGTTAGCTCAGTAACTTGAGCGGTTGAAGTTTTCTTTAAGCTGCGAACACAAACATAGACAAATATTGTAAGTCTTTACTCTACTTAAATAAATTATTATTTGTTTAGTCTGCCAGGCTTGGCATATCTAAATTTCATGGGAATGTCTTGAGAATTTGTTTGCGCCCAGCTGTGGGTAGAAAATTCAATGGAAAGCAAGCAAATGTTGTTGTAATCTGTTTGATTATGCTTAGGCTTATGATTTGAGCTTATAATTAGATGTTAACTAACATTTTACAGCAAATAATGTTAGCAGTCTATAGAGCAAGGACTCCAACTCATTGTAAGCTAACTACCAACAATTATGATTACTAACTATTAATTAAAAGCCATTGTTCTAGAGTTCCTCATTATAGCATTTGAGATCCGAGCATTCACTTCCTTTCTATATTTCAAACTACATAGAATAATTATGTAAACAATCCTTATAATTGTTTAGTCAAGCAGTTAACAAGCTCGCTTTCATCTACAAACATTCCAAAGTAATTATGCACCACTCTTGCACATAAAAGAGTACAAGCAAGGTCGAATGCTAACGCACACACACACACACACACACATACATGCCACATGCTACATGTGGAATGCCGCATGGCACATTTTTTGGCAGTGCTAATCGAGCAAACTCTTCCTGAGGCAAGTTCAAGGGCTTCACACAGTTGCTTTATTTTTATTCCAATTATTTCAGTGTTTTTCTTTTTTATTATTTGGCAGACTCGATGTCGCCTTGGCCAGCAGCACGGCCAAACTGATGTATACCTAACATATACAAAGATATTTCTTTTAGTTCTGAGAAACCACAAGAAATTGCTTGCAGCTCTTTTCGCATTTGTCTTTGGTTTTTGTTTTATTTTCGGGTTTTGCTGCCACACCAGGCACCAGGCACCAGGATCTTTGGTCGTTGGTCGTGTGAATGGCACCGTTGAGGCATTTGCTGTATTTGGTGCTGGTGCTGGTGCTGGATGCTGGGTTGCTTTTCCTTTGGGCTGCCGCTGTCGCCGCCCCACTGTGCGAATGACACAGGCGCGTTTTCTATTGCATTTTTAATGACTTTTGAATGCTCAGTGCTCAAATGTGTGTGCGTGTGCGTGTATGTGTGTGGATGTTGCATGTGTGTGAGCTGCATGTGGCAAGCGTTTTTCAACGTTTCTGCACATTGAACTGACATGCCCGAATATGTACATTGTGCGCTTCATAACGGTTCTGCCGAACGAGCTGAGCTGAGTGGTTCGAGTGTTTTTCGTTTTTTATTTGAATTGCGAAAGTGCTGCCAAACGCTGCTGCGAAGGTCAAATGGATTGCCATTTGCTCGTTGATAGACACTTGGATTATGGCAAATGTAGAACGTACTCAAATGCTAGAGCAGTTAAGCTCAAGAAAAGTTGGTAAAGCTATATACATAGCAATAGAGCACAGCATGAGTTGAGGTAAACAATTAGGAAACTCTTTATGGGCACTCGTATAAAATAGGTTTTTAGGTTATAAAAATTGCTTCACTCTATGAATAATATTTCGGCTAAAAGTGGGGACTAGAACTCAAGCTGCTTGGGTCCAGAAACATCTTTAGAATATCAAGATATTTTCAAATTGCTTAAACAAGTAAAAAGTAGTTTGAGGTTTTCTCTATAATATCGATGATTCTTTTTGTGTAACATTTATCGATTGTTTTCCCATGATAATATGGTGTTTATGTAAATGGCTTTCGAAAAGACCCATATACATATATTAAAGTGTAGATTTATGGTTTTCATGAAGTTTCAAGAGCTTCTGGGTAGCTAAGTAAAATCTGTACTGTAGTCTCTTGAAGAACAACAAACAAATTACTCTATTATATTATACTATTATTCACAATAATTTGAATCATATAGGAATATTGTCAGTGACGTTTTAAAAAAATAACAATGCTGTTGCTCTGAATATCATAATTTTTATAAATAATATTATTATTATTATTAAATTCTATCAATCGGTATAATGCCATTCAGTTGTCTGTTAGGGAAGGTCGATGGGATACATAGAAAGGTTGTCTATGTTTGCTCCTGGGTTCCATCATTCCATAAGTTAATAAACTCCTCGTAGAAAGGTTTCCCGAGCAATCGACGACGTCTTCTGTTTAGTGCGGAACAGTCAAGGGAGATGTTGGATACATTCTATCGATAGTATAGTGTAAATTATGAACTACACCGACGCTAATTTGTCTGGCATTCATCATAATTTAATCACAAATGCTGCAGGTACTCAACTATCTGTTTCGACTTAACGTCAGATAAGACAATGTCATCATACTATATACTTTATTTATTATTAATACTGCATTTGGCCAGGAGAAAAACCAAGTTAAGCAAGCATCTTTGAGCGCTTGAAGGTCGCCTTATTAACACATAAACCAAAAATGCGAGTCAAAAAATCAGATGATAAAGAACTAAAAAAAAACCGTAGGCACATGTTTGGCTAAACATCGAGAAGAACAACAAATGCCATTGGCTTGCTGCATATGCCCACATGTGTGTCACGTCATGGCAGACGACAAAAACAACAAACGGCACAAGATACAGATACAGATACAGCCACAGCTAGAGCTAGAGCTACAAAGATACATTTGCGTGCTTGACAATAAGCGGGGCTTGTTTTTGCCATATGTGTAAAAAATGTTTAGGCGTCTGCCGTCAGTGGCAAGTCAAAAAAAAAAAATATATATATATATATATATATATATGTACATTTGATTTTTGCGTTTAGAATTCTTTTTTCGAGCATAGTCGTGGCTGAGACGTCGGCGCGTAGAGTTTGTCAACGCAACAAAGCAAAGTTCGTGAAGTGAAAAATTTGGCCAAAAAGTGCAGTGCTAGGCGCTATAAAGTGTTTATTTATTACTAAAATACAACAACTGTTATAGAGATATTTGGAAATGATTTATGCAACAGACTTTTACTATGTGAGTTTACAAGTGTGTGTGTGTGAGTGTGTAATAAGTTGGTTGAGTGGACTTATGGCTTCAACATTGTTGGGCAATTGTTTAAGATGCGTTGCACTGTTAAATAGATTTTCGTCTGGGCAATCATAAAATGTATTTAATTTAATATTTATATGCCTGTGTTACTCGCTCTTTTGATGTTGCCAGGCCCAGTCAAGCAACCAGGCAGTCAACCAACCAACAAGCAGTCATAAATACTTGCTGTGCTTTCAAGTGGCAACAAAACAGAAAAAAAGAGGAAAAAAGTATAATAATAAAATCATAAAATTTTATAAAAATAAGCGCGACTCCTACGCTTGTCTTTGAGTTGCCTTTTTTCCACATTTCCCTTTACGCTTGCCAGCACCAACATTCACGTAATTTTCGCTCGACTGTGTGCAGTTTTTCCCTCCATATATGTGTGTGTGTGTACTCATGTGTGTTTGTGTGTGTTCTTTTCACTGATTTTCAATGTTTTGCCAAGTAGTTTTGTTGTTGTTTAAATGCATGTCTAATTAAATTACTAAAAAAAAATTAATACCGTTTTTATGAAAAGTCATTGACTCTTGTCAACTTTAATGTTGCTGCAAATGGCGAAAGCTCTTAAAATTTCTATTGAAGGACATCAAAGGCAAACCTAGCTGTGAAGCAAAATTTAGTTGGCAGCTTTAAATTAATAAATTAAGTTAATGAATCGACTTGAGATAGGCACAGCACAGAGCTCCTTCTGAAGGATCTATCCAATTTCGGTGAGGTCTAATTCACAAAAGGTTTGCTCTACTCATTATTTATCATAATCGATATGCAAAGTTTTTAAAGAGGTCCGTGATGAATTTAATATTATGTTGAAAAGAAATATATATTAGTGGGGATCTTTGAAACCCGTTGAGGACTTCCCTGAATTGAGAAATAAAAATGCTTCCAATCTGCATTAATTTGTGCAGATCCTTTATCGTTTGATTAACAATGTCTTCAGGGGTTTTATAAACAGTAATCAGTGACACTTTTAATAGCAATAAAATTAATTTTTTTTTTCTTATTTCAGCTTTGAGTAGAGCACCTCTAATTGCTTAACATAGTTTTGTGGTTTCGACATTTTTTCTAGTCGCTTACAATACTTATCTCTTATGCTCACACAACAAAAGAATTCTTTATTTAAATGTGCTCTTCTTTTCTTTATCAACATGCAAACAGCATCTAAATGAGTTTATTTTTCATTAACAATGAGGCGTGGAAATTTATCAGCGGATAATAATGCTGCTTGATAAGCTTTTTACACTTCTGCCAAAATAACTTTTTTAATTTTGTCACTTGCGTCACACACTCCAAATGAGACTTTTTGTCCAAATCAAAATTACATAACTGCAACTGACTTAATGCCCCATTTTCATTGCATATGTATGTGTGTGTGTGTGTGTGTATGTTTGTTATTATTTTATTGCTGTGAACAAAAAAGAAGCATTGCGAGTGCAGGAAGCTTTTTATTATTTATTCAAGATGCCGACGTCCCAAAATTGGCGCGCGAATTTGTCTGGCATCTTACATAATTAACTTGCCTGGACCTGACCAGTCCGTTGTCGTTTCTTTGGCCTTTTATGGTAAATTTTTAGTGGCTTATAATTGGATTGGCATACGCACATAAAATCTCGGAGCTTTAAAGCTTGTGGCATAGCGGCTATAAAAAAACAGAGATTGTGGCTAGAGTTGAACCAGGACAGGCCTTGAAATTATACGAAATTAGTAAAGCTCTACGTGCGCTAATCATCTATAAAAAAATGTTGTACAAATTTAAAATCATTTAAAAAATAATTCTATTTTTTTAATTTATATTAAGCTTAATGCCAATAACGTTGCTTATTACACAATAAGCGCTGCATCTTCTCTTCACCAACACCAACACCAACACCAACACTAACACCCACACACAAGCAGACACTCTGCCGTTCTCAAGGCAGATGACGACGCTCCCTAATTTCTTGAACGCCATAAATTGTGACTCTGATGTTGCTTGGCCACACTCGCTTTTTGTGATTGTTGTTGTTGCCGTTTTTGTTGTTATTGAGTAATTGTGTCATCAACCTGATTAGTTGCATGCAGCAGCCATTAAATCTTATTTTAAATTTCGTCTGTTGCCCCACCGACTTATAAACTCGAGTCCAAAATAGATTTGGATTTTGCTAAACGTAAATGCTTAGACTAGAGCATTTGGCACACATTTGGCCATAAAACCAGCACATAAGGTTCTCGGGAAGAGCTAGTGCAATTATACGCTTTATTTCCGTTCCCACTCGGCTACACATGCTGTCCCCGAAATTGAATGTGAAATAAAAATAAAAATAAAATAAACGTGTTATGCCTGCCCATAATTTTAACATGCATAGAACGTGACGAAAATTATTTTATTGCTGTAAGAGACCGTTTAATTTGTTTGTCTACGTTGCGTATTTTGTTTAAATTTAAATAGTTTCAACTTGATTGGTGTGATAAACTTTAGGCTTAAAGACTTGACAACAACAACAAACAAGTTTATGTATATGCCACACCTCGACTAGAGAGCACACTCGTAAATCCACGCATACTTAATTACTTAATAAAAATAAATCCATTATTTGCTGAAAGCTTGTGGCGAAAATAAAATTTCGATCTGTTTTTTAGATTTTAGTCAGAAATCTCTCAAACCAAATTGTGTGTTTATTATTGAAAACTGATTTTGGGTTGATTCGAAATTCTTTAAAGCATGACAAAGGTTAAGAAATTTTAAAAAATATGGAATGAGACAAAACTCACGCTTTATATGGTAAAATATTTGTATTCAACTTATTTACTTATAAACTAACAGATTTTAAAACTAAATGCTTAAATTAATAACAAAAGAACAAAAAATTGATTATTTTTACCAATGCATTAAAAATTTCGAAAACTTTTTGAGTTTAATTAAAAACCATATCTTACAAAAAGGCTGGGAGTGCAGGTCGGTTTGGCTTTTGTATATATATAAGATATTTAATATAAAAACATTGTGATAATCAATTTTTTTTTAACTAGGTGCGATATCAGGTTGATATCAGTTTCTCAATACTGCAAATAACTTTAAATTCTTATTTTTCTTCTCTGTTTTTTTTCTCTTTGAGTTTAAATGTTGCCACCAACTTGGGCAAAGTTAAACTACTTGATATATAAATACATTTTTAGAACTACACCACGCTAATTGGTTCAATAAACTTCATTATATTACTCAAGTATTTCTATTCAATTGACATACTTATTCGCCAGCTAAGAACCCAATAAACCCAGTCCAAGAATCCGAGCAATTTCAATGAAAGCCAACAAAGCGCATTAACTGCAATGGCAATGGCCATTGCACGTTTCCCCAGTTACGGCTCCCAGACTAACCTAGCCATCCTTGCCTAAGCAAACAAATGTTTTTAATGTGCTAAATTAAGTTTACTCGCCACCCACCCACCCCTTGCCCAATTTTTACTCACGCTTTGCTTGCACTCTGAAAATTACCCGCACAATTTTGTTTGTTCTCGTATTTTGTTTTGTTTTTTTTCTCATTCCTTCTGGCCATATTGAATTTGAAGTTGGCCAAGACATGTCTTTTGTCTGCTTCTTGTTGCGCTGTCTGTGTCTTAAACGTGACTACCGTTAATTTGACCAGAACCTTATTTAAGCGACTGGGCTAAGGCGAACAAAAGTTCTACATTTTAGGCTGGCATTGGCATAGAGCGCGCTCTCATCTCATAGATTGCGTGCCGGCGATAAGCGTCGCAAAAGTATCTTCATTTCCAGGCAAGAAGCTCAGCGTGTCGAGAGATTTATCGCCGGCAAAGAAGTATTTGAAATTAAGCGAGCAGCTTATCCAGCTTCAGCCTCAGCTGATGATATCATTTTGCAGATTCTCATATAAACTTAACCCATAGCTGCGTCAAAGTTTGATGAAGCTACTGCTAAAAAGATAATTTAAATTCTTTGAATTCTTTCATCAGAAATTTCATAAAATTAATCAATTTCTTGCGTTAGTTGGCCAAAGTATAAATCATTAAGCTGTGTGCCTTTGAGACAAAAGCCGCTTTTATATAAAAGTAGTAGCTTATGGCTTCATAATGAAGCTTCCCCTCGTGAATTTAGCAGGTAGCAACAATTTGCTTTACGATCAATAAACTTAAAGCATAAGCTTATCGATTTGTAAACAAGTTAGAGTTTATTCTTTTGGTCGAATACATACATCAGCTGTCTGCGCTCATAATTCAACTGCATATTTAACATTTGTTAATGTAAAATATTACAACGCAAGCGTCCTGATAATAAATGACTTCAACATGGCAAAAGCCACAAGCAAAGCCGCAGAAAATAATATTAAAAAATATATAAAACACCAAAAATGGAATTTATGTTGAGGCAGCTGAAGCTTAAGTTAAGTGCTCTGCATATGCATGTGTGTGTGTGTGTGTGTGTGTGTGTGAGTGGGTGGTTGGTGAAAGGGCTGAAGTGTGGCGGCGTTTTTAAAGCCACATTAATCATAGCTCACGGTTTGCCAGACATCAGGGTAACAACTTGTTGTTGTTTCTGCTGCGGCTGCTGCTGCTGCGGCTTCTGCTGCTGATTGCTGTTGAAATTATTTAAAGTGCCATAAAGTGCAAGCGGCGCGATAGCTGAACAGCTGGGACGCTGGGACGCCAGGGCATAAATTTAAATAAATATGCCAAATCAGCAGCGTTGCGAATGCTTAGTAAATGTTTATGTTCGCATGTGTACTAATATTTTAATCAAGTTCCTCTCTTATCTTTCACAGCAATCACTGCTTGCCGGTCGCATTCCTGTGGCCTCCATGACGGGGCCCATTAAGCGAGGACTGCTCTGGCAGCAACGGGACCGTCTCTTCTCGCGCTGGAAGGAAAGGTGAGCAAATTATTATAATTACATTAGAAGCGAAAGTAAATATGAAATATTTTGAAATGCGAGTGAAATTTCCATAATTTCATCGGACTTGACCAATAAAAGTGTATTACAGCCACTGCTGTCAGTTTAGCTTTTATTTTAAAATAAAACCGTATTTTAAAATAAAATAGCTGATAAAATATGCAAATGGCTTATAGCCTGAAATCTATCATATTCTAATACATAATAAATATATTCGTAATTTCAATCAAATATTTTAAAAGCACAAACAACAATAAACTTTCTTCTTTCTTCTTCTTTCTTTGTGAATTTATTTTCCGATCCAGGGAACTTTGAAAACAAATCAAATAAAAGTCATGCTTGCTAGCTTATTATAGCTTTTTTTTCACTCAGAAAAAAACTTAGCTGGCAACACTGATTAACCCTTTAACCCTTTTGTGCAGGCCATTCGAAATTTATGCAAATTCATTTATCTCATGGCATCGGTTAATTACTATAGCACAGAAAGAAAAAAAACAACAAGAAGACATTAAAATTGGTCGCAGCTAACTTGTTGATACACTTTGATGATCCGCTGTCTATGTGAAAAATAAAAATATGAATATTTCCGAAAGCTACTCTGTACTTTAAGTAATTTTTATCGATAAGGAAAGGTAGGAGCAATAGAAGTATTTTTAAACCAAGTTTGGTTGCTCTAGCTCTTATAGTCTATGAGCTCTTCTTGCTCATACAGACAGACAGAGAGTCGGACAAACGGACATCAACTCAGCTTGTCTCGCTAATAAAGAATATATATACATTATGTTTACTTGTTACTTGCATTTGCACAATTTCAAGATACCCCTATCCATTATTTATAAAATTTCAAAGTGTATAAAAAACAAAAGCGCGCATAATTGACAGTAGCTGACGTGGCTTTTAGCGTTGCAGTTAATGCAACAGACTAAGTGGGTGGTTTGGCCAACGAAATTGTTTTATGTGTTTTGTTGTTTTAGCTATTTTGGTTTGATTGTGCATTTAATTGAAATTTAATTGGGTTTTGTTGTTGAGCTATTCAGCTATTTGAGCTTGATAATTACGTTTATCGGTGGCTGTTAAATTGGCTGTTAACGGCCACACTTTTGCATTAAAAGTGCATTAGTTTGGATTTCAGTCAAAGCTATTCCATTGGACTTCATAGCTTGAAATAAAAATTAATCTTATTTAAATACTTATAATCAAAAATGATATTTTGAAAATTGCCAAGCACTCAACACTCTCATATTCTTTATATGAGCACTTACGCTTGCCGATTACATTTTCTAAGATTTAAAAACTTCCGCAAATTTGTACTATTTCCACTGAAGTCTTAACCATTGAAGCAGTTTGCCTTTCCAGTCATTAAGCTTTTGCGATCTGTCTGCCCGACTACCTTTCATGCTTGAGGCATTTAGCAAGCTCAACTAATCACACTGGTCTACAGTATTAACTAGCTAAAGAAACAGCAAAGCAATTACCCAAACTCTCGCCCTTAGCCAAGGCTCAATTCGCCTGACCACGTTAATAAGTAGCGTTTGTTTTTGCTAGACTCTGTATCAATGATCACACAGAAGTCTTTTAGTTTGAAGCTGACTCAGACTCAATTATGTTTACTAGGTCAATCGAAGAAAATAGATTTGATCCTGACTAATCAGTTCATTTGAATAAACTGCTTCTGTACAGGGTCTTAAGCTGTCGGCTACGCCTTGTCAGAATTAACCTGAATTGTATGATGAGCACACATTTTTGAAAGCAAAGATTTGGCAAATTATTTAAACATTTGTGCAATGAAACTTTTGCCATAAATAAATAGTCGCATCAAGTTTTCGCAAACAAAATTTATTTGTGGCATTGCCGCAAGCGTTTCAAGCGATAAAATTTTATTTTCGCTCTAAGCCGCACACAAGTGTTGCTCAAGCATTATTATTATTGTTGTTGTTGTTATTTTGACGCATGATTTATTATTTATTAATAATATTATTGTAGACTGCGTGCGGTCCACAGCCAGCGGCGTTATAAATAAAACAGTTTGTTGTTGTTGCTGTCGCTCGGCATAATTATTTAATCAAGCATTGTAAGCGAGGCTTTATGCACAATTGACCTTTGGCAAAGAGCATGACTTGGCCTTTGGCTACAAATTTCAAAATAAGTATGTATTAACACTTTTGCGCTTTTATATTTTTTCCAGATACTTTGTGCTCACACGCGATTATTTGCATTGCTTCAAGCGCGCCTCGGGCTCGGCCAACGAACGTGCCTCCGATATGGGACAATTTATATTTAAGGTAAGTTTGGCAGATTTTCGAATCTCTTTTAGGTTTAGAAGTCTTTAATCAAGCTGAATGGCTAGCCAAAGCATTCAACAGTTATAAAGCGTTGATATTTTCCATTTAACACCTACACAGTGGCCCAAGATTTAAGCCACAACAAGTGGAACTGCGTCAAGCTCGAAGCGAGGGAGAAGGGCATAGATAAGAACAGAGTTTATAACCCCATAGCCGGCATATGACAGGACACACCTTTGAGAACGTAAAAATACAAAATGCTTATAAATTGAGTGCGCCCAGCCAACAACATAACTTGAGTCGACTCGAGTTGAGTTGCAATGCTGGCGCTGACACATAGAGTCACGTTTTGCTGGAGATAGAGATCTTTTTATTAAGCCATAGAGCGGGGAGGGGGCACAAGAGTTTCGCAGTTATTGACATGCCAGTCAACTGCAGCAGACATATGAGCAATGCCACTTATGCTTAGCTTAGTTCCATTAGTAAAGTGCTTTTTTTTCTTCTCACTGGCAGTTTAACTAAAACTCTCTGCAATGCACTTGTTGTAGTTGCAGCTCATTAAAATGGCTTAGACCAAACAAAAGCGCAAAATAAAAACTTCATTACCAAGTTTTGGCAAACTCAACTAATTGGCTAAAAACCTGCAGCTACTGCATGTTAATTTGCCTAACTATCGGTTCGTCCCACATGAGTCTCTGTCCCCTCTCTCTCACTTATGCAAAGTAAATATAATCGCACAAAAACTTGCATGTTGCTGTTGCTGTTGCTGTTGCTGTTGCTGTTTAAACAAATAAGGCAACAACAACAAAATAGCACTTAACATGCTCACGGCAATAACAAATAGAAAAGGCAACAACAAACAAGCAAGAGTTCATGAGAAAATTGTTTTTATTTTAGTTGCATTTAATTGTAATTTTTTTGCTGACATTTGTCTTTCTTTTGGCTGCTTTTTATTATAGTCGACAGTCGCAGTTGTTTACATTTTAATTTAAATGTTTAAACACATTTTAGTTTGAAGCACAAACAGCCAAGTAAACAATTCACCGAGCTGCAGATAATCACTAAAGTTTTAGTTAATGCATGGATAAATAATTTATAAGCTGTAGCTTTACTCGATTTATGCAAAGTAGCTTTAGTTATTTAAACAAGTTTATACCTATTTACGTATAATGTCAAGCAGAGCTTTACTGTGCGAATTAAAATTCTGGAATAAATAATGATGAGTATTTCTAACTTGCCCATTGTAAATCTCATTTTATGGAAATCGGAATACAAACTATAGCTATATATTTTTCCTTTTATATCAGCAAAAATGCCCATGAGTACAGCGAACCACACATCAGAATTCTTTTAAAAAAAATCTTTTAACTAATGTAGTAACCAAGTAATTTTGCCGATATTAAAATTAAATTTGCGTAGAGCGCTTAGAATTGAATTTGATTTTTTGACTGAATTTAGGAGACTCCAAAGATCTTTTCGCTGCATAAGCTTGAACAAAATGCGGCTAAATAAGTAATAATTAAATTACGACTGTTTTTCTATTTTTTCTCATCATGGCTAAAATTCAACTAATAGTTACTAATATGTTGTATTATTTTCTTTCATCTTTGAATTTCTTTGTAATAGTATTCGTAAAATATAATAATTAATTTTATATATATATAATATATAACGTCCGATTGTAAATTGAAAAGTATAAACGCTCAAGCCTTTATTTATTCATATATTTATAACAAAAAAAAAAAAAAAAACAAAAAGTTGTCCACTACGAAATGTACGGATATGAAAAAAAAACAAATATTTTTACATTACAATAAGCTAAAATATTTAAATTAACGCAGTCGTCGAAATAAATAATTCAAAGGCTTAGCAAACTTGAAACTTTGATTTTCCAATGCAATCAACTTAATCAATTAGTGGGGCTCACACTCCCCAGGCGACAATCTAATTTGCGATCTAATTATTTAATTAGATTTTTGCATAAATTTCGAAGTGCTTGCAAAATTTCAGCGCGTTTCGTTGAAATAAATCAAAAATTTTGCTGATGAGCAAGATGAAACACTTTTTGCTGTCTGCTGCTGATGAAATCAATCGCGCGTGATGCTCAACGATGCTTGATAATTGCAGGTGACAAGGCACCTGGTCTGAAGATGAGAAGGGGCAGGGGGGCGCCAGAGACAGAGGAGGCAGACAGTCAAAGTCGAGGGTGCCTGCGGGTTGACAAAAGTTGAAATCACAATCAGAGTCTGCAATATGTGCTGTGATTGAAAATAATATTGATTTTTTTTTTGTATAAAGTTTTGAATCGAGTTTAAATTGTGCGGAATAAAATTGCATTTGCTTAAACAAATTAAGTTTTATAAATATTTTAACAATAGTGGCAACCTTTGCCTTCAGTCTAAAGATCTATGCACTACCCACAAACTTTCAACCCACATAGGTTTGTGAGTTTTGACAGGCATTGTTGTTAAACATGACAAAACATACAAGTAACTAGCTCTGATAATAACAATAAACAATAAGCGTAAACTACTTAACAATACTCGACCTTGGAAAACATAAACAATTTAGTATTTTGTTTTCGAAAGTCCAAATAAATATATATTATACGATATTTGAGGTGGGATTTGTATTAGTTAAGTAAGGTCAGTTTAGCTTAAATTGGAATTTATTGGCATAAGCATAAAATGTATTTCGAAAGGGAAAGTATTTAATTAGATGCGGATTAGATAAGAGCGTATACGTTTTAAATAAAATCGAAAATTTAGTTATGCTAGTTTACAAGTCGGTCAGACGGAAGAGCTCGAGTTAAAAATTTAACTGTTGTAACTCACAGATATGATTATTATTATTGGTTGGTAGATGAGCCAGCCCTTCATCCCAAGAAGTCTCTTGCTATGCCTACACTCAAATAAATTTAAAATAAAAGGAAGCCAGATTTTGAGAATCTTGATTGAGGAAAAGATAAGCTAGAATAAGCTAGATTCAATTTTTTCGTCAAAACTCAAAAAGGTCACAGAGTAGGGAAACCTATTCATTCCTGCAAATTTTATTGAATTATGAAGACCAAAATTTAGCTAATTAATTAAATTGCAAGCTGTTTGATCTTAAAATAAGATAGAATTAGCTTAAAATAAGCTAATATGGCAACACTGTATAACAGTCTTGGACGTGCATTAACCTGAAAAGTTCGTGCTGTGTCTAACTAAAAGTCCTAGCCATC
The DNA here is from genome assembly GCF_011750605.1 of Drosophila busckii. Lineage (NCBI taxonomy): Eukaryota > Metazoa > Arthropoda > Insecta > Diptera > Drosophilidae > Drosophila > Drosophila busckii. Next base: position 152,357 of record NW_022872723.1, on the reverse strand, counting down.
CGTATGATTCTTATCTGGATGAATTCACTTCGTTGCTCCAGAGCTTCAGTTTCACATCGCTCTTTGCAATCTGTAATCTATAAATGGAAGTGCTTATAGTCAGTTAGCTGCGTCTAACCTTTCAGGTAGTAATCCAGATAGTTGTATCTGTCTCGCCTACAGCACTCTGTTCTCATTCATCTGCAGATCAACCAAAAAAATAAGAAAACAAAGTGTGCCCGATAGGCCGATAGTCCCTTATCTAAGTTAAACGGGTTTAGCCTTTATTTTAATTTAAAAAATTCTGTTTCTTATGTAAGTAAAACGATAGATTGCTTCAATAATCGTCAATCCTTTCATCATTAATTACTAGTATATAAGACTTTCGTTTAAATTACATTTGTTCTCCACCCACGTTTCAATTAATTACGTTAAATCTATTTATAAAGATCAGTTTAATAGCTTTACAACAAGGTCATCTTGTTAGGCAACTAACCACACATACTGTATTCAATGCTAGAGCAGCTTGTCGCTTTTTTAGCATAAATCTCACAACTTAACGTCAGAACGATGCCACCACACCACCCACCTGGCTAGATGCCACCCCCATCGCCATTCCGCCTTATTGCTGCATTTAAAAACGACTTAATTATGCTTGGCCATAAAAATAGAAGAGGCTGTGTTCAACAAAAAATTATCTTGAGCAGCAGCAGCCGCAGCGGCAGCAGAATCGTCGCAGTCGCTCGTTTTATAACTCATAAGTTGGCTAATTGCCACACGCTGCTGACATATTTGCCTAATGGCCTCGTATAGTTTTTTCTTTTCTTGTCGTTTCTTTCGAGTTGTAGAAACTGTAACAACTTGAAGTTAAAGTCATAAAGCAGCTCAAGAACCAGCAAATAAGACCCATAATCTTGTGGGCTAGAAAACAACGACAAGAAATGAGTTCAATAAAAGTTCCACTTGGTATAAAAGTTCTTACCGCTTGGCCCAAGGAAAAACTGTCAGTCTGGCCTAATGACTTTTAACCGACTTGCAAAATGCATTCCGAGAGAAGCACAGAGAGCCGAAGACAGAGAGAGAGAGCACAACTAACTTGCTAGGTAAAACAGGCTGACTTAATTGTTCATGGCTTGGGCAAAAGTTTTACATAAGAACGTGCTAAAAATAATTGAGCAGTTATTTATTTGAGGCTTGTATTTTCCATTAAAACTAAGTGTATTAGTTTCGTCTGCCTCGAGTGCGGTTATCTCCGTGAAGCTCTAACTATTAAAATGTTGAACAATTAATAAGACTAAGATAAGTTTCAAGTGTTAAATCCGAAATGTACAGTCAGGTGCATATAGTAAAGCTCAAAGTCTGTGCCTGCTAAAGAGTTTCTTGATTTCTAAGAATAGCTGAGGTCAGCACGTATCAAATTTCTAAAGCAAGCTTGATGTGCGTTGGATATACACTAGATGCTAAGTTTGATATTTTGATCTCCTACATAGATATAGGAGTTGTGTGCGGCCAGACCAATAAAATTATGAATTTTAATAATAATATATTAAATTTTAAGGGTCTGAATTTTATTTTTATGGACTATAGGTACGCTGTGTTTTCGATATGGTATCTAACTATCATTTTTCTGGGACCGGACTTAAGTTGTATTTTGCATTGATCTAGTGATGTTAATTAATTTATAATAAAATCGATTTTAGTGCTAAGCTGCTGAAGCCAATTAATTTCAATGAATTTATTGGACAAGATAAACGATTAAGCGCAGTTAAATTTTTTAAATGTTGTAGTTGACAAGCAGACGTGTCTTAGAATTCATAGAACAAACAGCTCGTGAAAAGTTCAGTTGGCTAATTCGAAACCCGTTTAAGGCAACGCATTTTTGCATACCCGCCCAGCAGCTAAAGAGCTGAAAGCTGAAATCTTGAAATCAAATAGAAATCAATTCCCAGACCCCTGCTGACTGACCCAGAGACTCAGACTCAGACCCAGACCCAGAGTTGAACCCATTGATGCTTTGTTTTGTTTGTTTTGAGTAAACTCATTGTATGCCATTGTTCTCTGTCTGTTTTTTGCAGGTCAAGCTGGTGGATGTGGAGAAGGTGGAGTGGCTAAACAGACGTTCATATAGCGCCATTGGTTTGCTGCTGGGACGCGAGGGTCGCGTGCTCTTGCGTTGCGACGATGGCCTGGAGGACTGGTTCGAGCTGCTAGAGGTGAGTGCCTGCTCTAATTAGAGTCAGCCATGAGTTGTGGGTGTAACTGATGTGACTGATGCGCTCGCTTTCTATTTGCTTTGGGGCATTGCCAATGCAGGAATGCACGCTGACCTCGAAGGAGCGACGACGCGCCCTGAAGATCGCACAGGGTCCCAGGTCACGTGCCTCGCTGGCAGCGCCAGTGTCGCATGCTTCGCTGCAGTTTGGGCTGGGCAGCAACTACTCCAGCGCTTTGGACGACTGGCTCATGACGAATGGCTCCGCTGGCTGCGGCGGCGGCGGCTTGGCGCGTCACAAGATTGGCGCTGGCAGCCTTAACGGCTATGCGGGCGCCAATCCGTTCCTGTTCAGCGACTCTGTGCCCGACCTGAGTGCGCTCAACAATGAGAACCACAATCATCACCTGAGCGGCATCTCAACGAACCACTCGACACCGCAGAAGATTCCACATCACAGCAACGCGAATCTCAGTCGCTACTCCAACGGCTATGCCTCGGCCCAGAACAGTTTCACCCAGGCCAACAGCTGTCTCTATGGCTCGCCGCGTCGCATCTTCATCAACAGCAGCTTCGGCTCCAATCAGGTGGTGGACGAGGAGACAGCCGAGGAGTCCGAGGTGCAGCTGCGTCGTCCCAGACTATTCCGTGTGATCAGCGCCCAGCCGGACAATGGGAACGAACTAGACAGGGATTGGCTCTATCGCAAGCCGCGTGCGCCCACCGACATGCGGCACTCCGGTTAGTTGACTTGCTCCGCTCCAAATCGAACTCACCTCTAATTTCCATTTCCAATTTCCAGTGCAACCCATGCTGCCCACCCACAATGGCAATGCCAACAAATGCGAGCTGGACGGCTCGGCCCATGACAGCGGCCTGGATACGCCGCCGTCCACGCATCGTCCCTCCAGCTATCGCGAGGCGCCCGCCAGTCGCGACAGCACCGAGACCAATGGCAGCTCCTCGCGCGGCACGCTGCTCAACAATTCGCCCGGCGGCAGCTTTCGTGCCAAGAAACTGAGCGCCCAGGTGACCAATTTGAATCAGCTGAATGCCTTGCATGGCTCTCGCTACTCCGTGCAGGATCAGCGCATTCTCAAGATGCGCAACAACGAGGACGTCAAGCTCGCCAACCGGCTCAATCACAACGAACAGCAGCAGCAGCCCAGCTACGATCCCAATCAGAATCGATACTACAAGAATGGCAATGGCACGCCTCCCATATCGCTGACGCCTCAGCATACGCCACAGCACAAGCTACACCCGCATCATGCCAATGGCAATGGCAATGGCACGCTCAATGGCAATGGAGGAGGCATCAATGGCTCCGCCATATTCCGCGAGCGCTATCAGCATCCAGCATTGGCCAGCCATTATTAACGAGGCGCAGGGCTTAAAGTTTCGTGGTAAGCACGAAATTCCAATTTGGCTCTAATTATAAATAATACATGAATACATTAAAACGATTGAAAAACATTTAGAACATTATTGAAATTTATTCGCATTTATTTTTGAAGTTGCATCACCCATTTATCATTTTAGTTCATTTGTTATCTATACTGTAAATAACTGGATTATTATTTATTTTTATATTGATTGCATGTTAACAGAAGAGACGGAGAATATTTGGTAATTAAATAATCAAATACACACACTGCATGCAGCATCCAATCCAAACCAAAATAAAAACAAACCACATCACAACCAAGCATACCCATAGTACCAAATGATATATCTATGCATCTGCTACTATACAAATTCTTATAGAACGTGCCTATTCGGATAGCCAGCAGCGCCGCCTAAACAACAACAATAATGGACCCACGCCCGTGCCGGCTTCGCCGCTGGCCCAGCGACGGAATAATGCGCCGATCTTTGGAACTCCGACGCGTGTATAGCGTTTAAAAGTCTAAGCAAATTGATGATACTATGTGAAGTTATATTTGTATAACACTTAACAATATGCATTACCATTATACCTTTAAGTAGTTAAATGTTTAAGCGAATGAATGCAGAAGTTAGTCAACAGTAAATCCTTACATGAGATGAAGAACAGAAACTGAATAATTTAGTATATAAAAGTATGTGTAGATTCATGAAAGCGCTTGGTTTAAGCACTTGCCAGCGATATTTAGCATATTAACTATATACTTGTGTAGTTTAAATATTGTAGTTTACAAGAACATAAAATTCTCAAGTAGTTTTTAGTGTGCTACAATTGTCCAGCTTTATATTTAAAATAAAATATCCAATGGCTCTGCTCTAAATATCAAATTGTCTTGGAAATTATTTAAATATGTTCTTATTACAATTTATTGATCCTTAGAGCAAGGCTGCAAATTAAATATTTGCATTTTTATTGAATCTTTCAACTGGTATAATAGCGGTTTTTATTTATTTGCCATTTAAATTTGGCGCCAACTAATGCTGCTTCTTACTGATTTAGCCATTCACATGTTCACGAAACTAAAGATGAGCATTTTAAAAATATTTAAGTCACCGTTACTCGCTAACACGTATGTGTAACTGTTAGGTACTGGCTTATCGATGTTTTGTGCCATCGCTAATGTATCGATAACTCGTGTTATCGACAAAAATCAGCTGTCAATCTATCAAGAATTTTAACAAAATTTGTTTACCTTTGCTTAGACCAAATTGTAAGCGCATATAACATGAGCAAACGTCGAAAGACACAAAAGAATATCGAATGGAAGGACAATCCACTTGAAGAACTTGCCCTGGGTGACCAAGACCCGTTTGGAATGATAACAAGCGCCATAGAGCTGGCACCCATCAAATTGGAAGATGAATCTGACAAGGAAACTGAACCGGGTAATTGCCGCCTTAATGACTTTATAAATACTTTGGTTATAATGGATTTGCACTACAGCTTTAGAATCCGAGCCAGAGGACAATGAATCCATCAGTCGCCGCCTACGCCGGTTGGAAAGTAAGTACACTAGACTATTCGCCAATAAAATAGATTCAAACTGTTTTCATTTATAGCAAAGGTCGACCAATTAATTAAGATGGTGACAGATCAACAGAAACATATAAAACTGCAACCGCCAAGGCTAGGCGTAGTGTTTAATGATCGATACCCAATACAAACGCTAGAGGAATTAGCTATACTAGAAAAAGAGATTGAAGATGGAAAGCAACCAGACATTGTAAGCAAATGGACTAACAAATCATAACTATTTTATTTACGTGTGTACTTAAATCTTATTTTAGGTTGAAATAATTCGACTACTTATATACCCAGGGGGTGTGATAAAACAGTTAAGACTGCTTCTTGCCGACGACCTAGCCAATTTGATAAATATTGATGGCACCTTTGGTAAAACGCCACTAAAGTCCTTTAAATGCTTTTTCGGCGCACTTCAGGGTAAAAAACAAATGTGTGCCCAAACATCCTTTATCTTAATACATTCTCTCTTTACAGATGCGATATTAGAACAAGATCGAGAGGGACTCCTACGTAAGGCGATACAACTGCAGAAGAAACGGTTCTTTAAAAGAAAATGTGTTCTCAAAATAAAAAATAGAAACAAAAGTAAAGCTAAAGATTAGTTGCAAACCTTGCAAATAATCAGTAATAACTGTGACCACGATACCTGTAGCCGGTATCAAAATTTAAGGAAATAAGCGTTCATCTAAGTAATCAGCTTCAATTACATATTTGTATGTAGATTTAAAATTTAGTTTTTTACACACATGCATTTAATGTTAATTTGAATGATTTTGAAAATAAGTTAAAATAAAAAAAGATTTAGTTAAAAAATTTATGCTTGGACAATGTTGATAAAAATGATTAAAAACGAAGAAAACTAGCGAAAGAAAAGTGTTTGAGGATGTTTTATATTTTCCTACTCCTTTTCGGCACCTATTCAATATACATACTTAGATAATTATATTGATGTATGCAAATATATCATATTCAACAAATTAGCTCCAAAACGAGCTCGATTACAACAAAAATTTGGTAAGAGCGCAATGGGGTGATTGCTTGCTAGTAACTGTATATTTAGAATTTTGAAAAATTGTCTTATCCTATTTATCAAAACATTCAAAATAAAAATGGGATTCCGCCGTTTTAAAGCTTTCGGAAAGCTGTTCACGCTAGTGCCTTTTCCGTTCATATGCACAGGACGAAAGCTTTTCCGCTTTCATTGAAAGCATTTGCATAGCTAAAAGCTCTCTCAAACATAAACAATGCTTTGAGGTATCAGAAGCTGAGCCACCCCCAGCAGGGACGATGTCAACAATAAAATTTTCAGTCAGCTTTCAGACGCAGATATCAATAGAGTCCAACGCATCGAGAATAATTTCATAATTTTTTAAAGCAGTGAAAAATGCGAAGTCGCACTGAGCTGGTGACCACGACATTTGATTTGGATAGCGACGAGGAGGACTACAGCGATGATGACTCCGAGGAGGATTGGAGACCCAGCACCAAGCGAACCTTAAAGCCACAAGCCTCACGTGCCAATGCACATGCTGCTGACGTCGGCGGGGGCGGACGCAAGCGCAAAGCATCAACGACATCAGGCAAGACCAAAGCAAGACGTGTTGCCCCCAGCAAGACAGACGCAGGCGATTTCGAGTCGGACGATGATTTTATATTAGTAGACGACGACTCTGAATCCGAGGAAAGCGACGATGAGTTTGATGCTGAACCTGTGGCTAGCACCAGCTCCAAACGCGGCACACAATCTCTGCCGCCCAAGAAGCAATTTGCTAAGCTTACGCAACTAGACTTGTTGCTTAAGAAGCAAGAGCTCTTGAGTAAGGATTGGCTGCAGAACAGTCGCCTCTGTTTGTGGCGCAGGGATGAAGAGACGAATCTATTACAAAAGTATTTGCGCGTCAAAACGCTGCAAAACGCAGATAGACCCCACGAACATCATTTACTATTCACTTCCAGTTCAGTGGTAAGTGAGGAATGTCTTTCTATCACAACATTCAGCTGATTCTAGTTTCACTACAGTACTCCAGTTGGGATGAGCAGGACTTGTCCGCCTTTATTGAGGTCAAGGTCAACTGCTTGGATTCAAATAACAGACGCATTGAACTTGTTGACCTAGAGGCTTTAAATAAACTATCACTGGAGCTGCAACAGGCTGACGAATCACATCAAAACACGGAGCAAACCGACGAGAATGATAATAATGAGGACACTACAGACCAAGAGCCAGGCCAGGAGCAAGCTCAAGTGCTAGCTCAGGAGTCAGCTCAAGAGCCAGGTCAGGAGCAAGCTCAAGAGCCAGGTCAGGAGCAAGCTCAAGAGCCACCTCAGGAGGTAGCTCTAGAGCCAGCACGGGAGGCTGCTCCAGATTCAGTTCAGAAGCAAGCTCAAGAGCCAGGTCAGGAGCAAGCTCAAAAGCCAGCTCAAGAGCCAGGTCAGGAGCAAGCTCAAGAGACACCTCAAGATTCAGCTGTAAAGTCAGCTCAGGAGTCAACACAAGAGATAGTCCAAGCACCAGCTCAAGAAAATTCCTAATTTAAAGCTTATCCTAATCAAATAGTCTAGTATGTAATTGCGGCAAGCCAAATTTTAGATTTAGAAATCCTATAAAAAGAATATTACAGCCATGTGAGAAACGTTTTTTAAATTTAATTTAGTTAAACAATTTAAAAAATATATCAAATTAAACTGTGTGTGAATTAACAAATCAACAAGAAATTGATATTTTACTACAACTTTGGTATTCACAATTGCAAATACAAATTATTCGTATATATTCTGACTGTTTATCATGGAGAGCTGAGCTTGGTCGCTATGTCTCTAGGAGACAACAACATTTGCACTTATGCGGACGGCGGGCTACCGGCGTCGTTCGCCTTTCACGGTTTTTCGCTTTTCCTTCTTCTCTTCACGCAGCTGCTTCTGTTTTTCGCGATCTTCCTTATCCTTCTGCTTTTTGGCGGCACTGTCCAAACGCGCCTGTTCCCGCTTCTCCTTGGCTAAGGCTGCCACGTCAGATTTGTTGGTATTGGGTGCAAAGCCACCAGAGCCACTAGGCTCGACACATTCATCCTCTGAATACTCTTCTTCGTCCTCGCTGACAGCAGTCTAAGGGTAGAAACCGTTTTATTAGGCACATGTTAAAAGAAACCAAAGTTTAAAATTATATAGCAACCTGCGAGTATTGAGCTAAGATCTGTTCCTTAATACGACGCTCTTCCTCTGTGTATTCTCGCTCTTTGACGGCAGGTTGCAGCTTCTGCTGCTCGAGCAATTTGGCCAACTGCGCGTTCACATCAATGTCCAGACCTTTCTTAGGCGGGTCATCTGCACTGGGATGACTCTGAAGCCACCTTTGCATTATATTTGCCACCAGCTTTTCGATATCGGCAGTCTGAAAGCATATAAGTTTTAATACAACAAAAATCTTGCAAAAATCGGTCAATGTCACCAAATAGAAATACTCACGCCTGTTTCGCTTAATATGCCCTCGAGTGCCTCAATTTTTTCCTCCTGGGTTTCATCTTCGCCTTCTAATATTCCAATTATATAGGCTCCAAATACGCTCTCGTCTGTGTTTAGCAATTTAAGTTGGTCATTGAGCCACGCCTTAAACTCGGTCATTTTAAATGCAATAAAATGGCAGTTTTTAATAATAAAAAGCCGCAAAATTAATATAAAATAAAAATACAAATACAACGTGCGAACGAGAGGCGAATATGCTCAGTGCTGCCAGAATATCGTGAATTAAAAAGGCTAACTCGAATAAAAATAGCTTGAAAAATAGCCAAGACGAAAATAAGGTTTTATAATTTTTCGAATGTAATGTAAAAGCGATATTCTTTTAAATGTCGACAATTACTGCGATTCACAATTTTCTTCGCATATCTATGCGATTCAAAAAAATCAAGATCTGACGGGAAAAAGCGAATCTTTCAGCTCTGGTTGTAACACATGTAGGAGTAATGCTCAACCTATCGATTTTAAAGTGTAGCCCTTACCCATTAAAAGAAAGACTTATTTTGTAAATTTGACATTTAAATTGTATTTATTTATCCAACAATCAATCCAATCATGTGATTGGACTCGGATAATCCGACCGGATAAAATACTATCGATAACTAACGCTGGTCAGCTGTGCTCAACAGTTGAGAATACTTTTATTGTTATTATTATTGTGTTGAGTTTGTTGCTAATTCTTTTGTTAATTTGACAAATTAATTTTAATAAACAAATGCAAAGTGTAAGCCAAGCAGTGCGTGTACACCGATTTTTATTCTAAAATTTATATGTTTATAACTGCGTCTATGCTTTTAACCGTTTGTTGTGTTAAAATAATAACAACTAGAATAAGAACAAGCATAAACGCGACGACACCTGCCTTTTATGTTTTGTCGGGGCGTCATAAAGAGCAACAACAAACAACTGTAATAAAGAATAAGAAAATCGGAGAAAAAACATAGCACAATTAGTACAACTACAACACACGCGCAGTTGCCAGTTGGCAACAAGTGGAATTATGATAGATATAAAAAATACGCATTCGCATTCGTGTAACAAAAACTAAAACGCCACGCTTTGTGTTTGTTGTAGTTTTTATTTTTTACTTTGCGGGTAAGTTACTTCGATACACATTTTGTTGGACATTTGTTTGTTTTTATTGTAATTTGTTAGAAGGAATCTGATTGGCTGGAAAACACAGTTGGACTAAAAACAACAAAGCACACAACTTTTAAAATTTTTTGTACTGTTTCAGTTGTAAACCAAAAAAAAAATATATATGTACATACTGCAGTTCGCTCTGTTTTGATTAATATTTTATTTCCTTCTTTTCCTTTGCGCGCTCATAAAAAAGCCACTCGTGGTCGATATGCTGTCCCTTAATCCTTTTGCTCTTGACCAGCTTGCTTTTTATTCGGCTTACTTTAATGGTCTACACCTTATTCATTTTACGAGGCGAGTGCAACAATAAATGCCATTCAAATTAAGTAATTAACACTTGCAGTTGGCTCAGCTCGAAATGAATTCTGCACAATGGATGTTGTCATAAAGCTTTAGTGCTTTTGAGTTAACCTGCTGCATAGCAAGGATTTTACAAATTGGGTAAATAACTGTAAAGAAAATAGATTGCCTAACACAATTTTGAAGATCATAAGCTCTGTGTATTAAAAAATCGCCAATTTAAGTTCAACAATCCCTAAGTACACCAACAAAACAATTTTAGACAGCAAAGCTTTCCAGGGAAACAAGCCAACTGCCATTGTGGGCGACTTATCAAGAAGCTTGGCCACGGGGCGCATCTACTGCAAAAGTATTTCGTATTTATTATTGCTGATGAACTTGTTCGCGTATGTGATGTATGTGTGGGATCCCGCTGTGTCTTGATGGGTGGCCTGTGTCATTAGGGTGACTAGCCCAAGTCGTAGTATGCTCCCTGATTATGGCTGGTAACATATGTTGCTTGATTGTTGGGGTTCTGGTTAAAAGGGGGCTGGAGGTCGGCTAGTTAAGCAGATATACTTAAAATTGAAAGGATGTAAAATGTGAAGCTTTTTCTTACTGGTATTTAACGAAACTTGATTTGATAACGTAATTTATAAATGAATTTGATTACAAATTACTAAATGTCATGAAAGTATTTGAAAAAACTTTGTTTGATCAGTCATTTGCTGTGGGAAACCCATATCCCCCAAAAGAAGAACTGATCAGAAAAGTCTCACCGATTAAATAAGATGATTGAATACAATAAAAGAATGATCAAGAATATATATAATGACTTTATATGGGCGGAAATTCCTTCTTCTCTCTGACAAAGTGTATTAATTATTATAAAGCTGAATTCCTTGGAGATTTTTCTGGATCTGAATATAAAAAATACGGCAGGTATATCTATATTTGATTAAGGGGTCAACTCCCACTTAGCAAAGATTACGTCGTACTGTTGTTGTCGTTTTTGAATCTGATTGAAAATGTTGCGTACGCTTTATGTACCGTTGACAACTGCCAGCTGAAGTGCCTGGGCTCTCACTGTGGGTGGTTGATGGATTCCATTCACTGTGGAGCCACATGGCTGAGGAGGGGAAGGGGTCGCGTCCTGGGGCAGGCAATGAATCGTGTGTGGTAGTTGTTATTGGCTTTGACATTTTAATTTTGCAACTGGCAACAATTGCTGCTACCGCTCTTGCTATCATTGCTCATGTCGTTGACAAATTGTTCGCAAAACAGAATAAATAAATAAAATAAAATCAAGCGAGAAAAACAAAAAGTATGCCACCCATATTTTTCAGATAGGTCACTAGTGATATATGAGCTGATGGACTGCAACTCGACTCCTGTTTGCTCCTCAAGTAGCATTAACTCGTGTGTGTGGAGCATTGCGGAGCTTTTCAAACAATTTTCAATTAAGCGCACAATCACGATAAATAAATCTCATTGTGCACTGAAGTTCGCTCCCAGCAATCTCTGCGGTTTTTTCTAGCGGAACTCGGCAGCTGTGGGAGTTTGGGCAACTTGCTCCACCCATTCAGTTGTTGTTGCTCTAGCTCTGGCTCTGGCTGTGGCTGTCATGCTGCGACTTTATTGCAATCTTCTGGCTTCCTTGGCGTTACTAACACGCTTTTGCTTCTAGCCTGGCTCACGGATATGCGATTGGGAACGTGGGGAGCAAGGCAAGAAAAGAATGTGCAAAAATAAATAAGAAAAATGTAGTTACAATAAAACAACAGATAAACCGTTAGAATTTAATAAAACTATTATGATGAGCTTATATGAAATCACAATCTATAATGTGGATTTGAAATCAGCTGAGTTTTATGAACTAGATTATTATTTAGATGCTAAAGTAATTATCTATAATTCTCTCTCCAATTCTATATTACAAATTGCGAATACCCAAGACTAAATTTAGATTCATTTCTACAATCCAGTATACCCCAATAGGATTTCTTTCATTTCCTTTGTCATAAATCGTGCTGTTTGTTGTGTATTCTTTATAATGTTTATAAATGCGTTTTTATTGATATTTATTAGTTACATAAGAAACGTTTCAGCAAGCTAAGGCTACAGTTATTAAAAGCAATGCTGTGTGTGGTCATTTTACACACACACACACACCCAAACACACACACACACAGACAAGTAGACATTGAGTATTAAAAGTTTGAAACCGCCAAATGCAGGCAAATTCAATCAAGCGAAATTTAACAAGATTTCCGTGAAGCGGCAATCTGCCATGGGAGACTGGGAGACATGGCCCCAGCTCTCTTTCTCTAATGGATAGAAGCTTCTCTCTCTTTCCCCGCTGCGAAGACTCAAATTAAGCAAATGCCGCCCGACATAAAGCAGCAAAGAGTAAAAAATATATACCACATATATATATATTTATATGTAGTAAACACACGTTGTGCGAGCGAGATGGCAAATATAAAGATTCACAATCGTGGCTGTATCTAAAGCTAAGGCTAAGGCATTTTTTATAAAGTAAATAATAAATCAGCGACGAGACGATATATGAAAACCAATACACATACACACACACACATACGGCAATACATGCACACATATCAAATTATGTATAGGCTAAGATACAAAAGCATCCGAAAACTACCTATAGAAGATTTAGTGGTTGTCTTCTGAGTTGCTTAGGTAGCCCAAAAGGAAGTAAACAGGATTTGAGCTTTACCAAGAATTTGGCTCTTCAGCTTTGCCTGTGCTTCATCTTCTTCTCTCTTGTTGTTGTTGTTATTGTTGTTGTTGCTATGCCTTTAACCTTAGCATTAGGTACAAAATAGTTTGGCTCCACTAAGGTTTTCGGCTTTGGCTTTTGTTTATTTACTTTAGGAAATTCGATATATTTAAATATGAAGTTGTTGCACATACCTTTTTCTTCTTATTTTACGTATATACACATATATGTAGCTTTTATTTTTTTATAATTCTCCTCAACCCATCGCTGTCTTTTAATGAATTCTCTGAATTTTAATAAATGATAAGCCATGTAATTTGAAGACATTGTGCATAATATCCGAGCATATTGTTTGTGTGTGAACGCTTAGAATATTGCCAAATAACAAATCCACTTTTTTCGCCAGATTATTAAAGTTATTTGATGCCCAACAATATGTGGAATTTAAGGCAAAGACCAAACATAACTAAACTTTAATTATGTTTAAGTAATACATATTTATTTTGATATTAAGGACTACATAATTCTAACCAAAAAATTTATTTATTTCATTTTGGGCCTAGCGTATAATAAATTTTTTACCAAAAATTTATAAATTGTTTTTGAGTTGATTTGATTTTGAAAATTAAGATCTGAAAAATCAGATATATTTATAAGCTGTAATATAATAATTGTATATAAGTTTTTGAAGATATGAACATTTCAAAAAAGTTTAAGATTTAGTAATTTTTTACTTCATTTAGATAGAGTATAATAATATTAAATTTTATATATTTTATTTCATAATTTAATACATTTTGATGGTAAATAAATTCATCGCAAATTAATTTTGATCATAAGTTATTATAATTATATTTTTATTATTATTACTGCCTGTGGTAGTGAAGCTTTCATACGAAAATGCTGCACATGTGAGCAATTACTCGTGCAACATAATGAAAATTTTATTAATTCATAAACAAATGCAGCGTTAAGTAACAACAACAACAAGTACAACAAATAACTGTTGGTGTTCAGCACTTCATCAACGCCAAACGAACAATGTTTGTTGTTGATGTTGCTTTAGCTGCTGCTGCTGCTGCTGCTGCTGCTGCTGCTGCATCATTCATAAAAAATTCCGTAAACGCAGACACAACAACAACAACAGCAACAACCAGAGTGAAAAACATGGCTTGTGTGGATATTTTGCCAGCATGGGTTACTGTTTTCACACTGGCTTACAGCATATTGACGCCCTGGCCCCCGCTCTGCCTCTCTCTGGTCAGCAAACAAATCGCTGTGTGTTGTGGGTCCCCTTTCTCTTTATTTGCTCACCTGCCAGGTACAAATTCGTTTTAAGCACGTGTCGTTGCTCGTGCTTGTTTCTTGTTGCTGTTGCTGTTGCTGTTGCTGTTGTCGTTACCTACAAGAAAGAAAGACCACTGATAAGACCACAAAGCTGTCAGCCATCCGTCGTTGGATGCCTAATTGGGCGGCCAGCAGCCCCTTCAACTCCCATAAAGTCCAATGTCCGAGATGTTCCGCAATCCTAATACGAATTGCCATACTCGCCAAGCTCAATGAAATTACTTGGGTACAGACGAAGATTTTATGGAAATCTTGAGTCCAGATTATATTTAATTATTATTGTATCATCTAACAGAAAAGAAACCATGCTAATAATATAGAAAATAAAATAATATAATATAAAGAATGGATTCAAAATTACAATTCAAATTGAATTTAAAAAAAGGAACTTAATTCAACTTTAGCTTGGAAAATATTGAATGCATTCAAAAAGATAGTAATTCAAGATGAATTAAACTTCATTTGATTTAAAATTGATTTGAATCTTTTACATCTCGAGATACAACATAATAAAAATATCTAACTTGCTGTTTGATTTATCTTAGAAAGTTAAAACTGATAATCAAATTGGAAACACCCAACTTTGATATGTACTTTAACTAAAGAGAAGATCTAAAGAATCCCGTAAACAATAATAACTAGTTTAAGTCATATGTCTTCATTTAAATCTTTCATTCTTTAATAAACAATTTATTAAATAATTATTAAGTTATTGCAGTGTATTCACAAAAAGCAACACTTGGGTTTGCTTCACAAAATAAAATCGTCATCGTTTGTTGTTCATGGTTGCAACACCTGTTAAAATGGTGGCATCAGCATAAAATAAAATAATAAAAATAAAATTAAATGTGATAAAGCTTAAGCGCGAGAGCAGTCCAATGACAAAAGCAACAAGAGAAACCCCAAAGCGCACACTGCAAATAAATGTTAAACAAAACACACACAATATTTAATAAATAAATAATATTTCAATAAAAGCCAATAAGTGTTTGTTTTATGCAAAACAACAGTTGAATTTGTTTGCGCTTCAACCTGGGGCAAATAGCTCAATTTGAATAAATAGATTTCAAAAATTGTTTAAATTGAAACATGCGCAAAGCTCAAACGATTATTAAAACACATTTTGTTTTATACAGAACTCAGAAATATTGCAGTACAAGCAACCCACGAGTTAATATTAGCTAATGCCAAGTAATTAAATATTATAATAACGTATTACCCTCCATGGCAAATCGCAATAAAATGATTTAATCAGCAAATTTTGCAAAAGCATAAAATAACAACAAAAAGCCTTTAAGGTCTTTACCGAAAAAACACCCAAGAAAAGGGCAAAAACAAACAAGAAACAACAACAAATTATATATAATAGTTTCAAAAACAAAAACCACAGAAGTCATAAATAAATTGCTAACAGAGCGTAGCAACAAAAAAAATCTTGCCACAGTACAGTCCCCAAGCAGTTTTTTCAGCCAGAGAATGAGCAGACAAAAATAAATGGCAACTAAGCTTAGATTGAGCCGGTAGAAAGACCAGAAGTTAACCAAGAAATAGAAAATGTTTAAGCATTAGCTCAACGCCAACAACAGTTTATGTGTCAATGTATAGATAATATCATATTTCATATAATACTATGTTGAATTATTAGAGAACCTTGTTTAATTTTTTTTCTACTCCAGGTAACTCCGTTTGCACTCGAACTTTGCCGAAACCAGTTCATTAGGAAATGCATAATAGATTCTTTTTATTCTTGAGGGTTATAAGAGTTTTGGAGACGCTTTCGTACGACTTATATTTATAAATGAAATTAATAAACCCAATTTGTAAATTGGGTGGGACCTTCTGATTACAAATGGTAATATATTTGCCCGTTTATTTTTTGCTTCTTATATCTAAGAGATATATATCTTAATATATATATTTTAATTGAACATATTTTTTAAAACTTATTATAAGCAAAACATTGTTATACTTATAAAGTATAGAAATTACAAAATAAATTAAATATTATGTTAGAATTGAAGAGTTAATGCGATGATTTGTATTTTAAAATCAAGAAATCTTAGATTTTTAAACCTAATTATTTTCAAATGGTACACATAATGAAAACCCTACATGGCGTATGATTAATGAAGGGAATTTTTCCACTCAATGCCAACTTATGTACGTGAATATTGTTTTTGGTATATTTAGCTTGCCGACTTTTACAGGTAAGCTTCACCTCGATAAAGAACGACAAGACAACAACAAAAAAAAGTAACTTTTCCACAGAAAACTTTTGGAAAATTGTATACTTAACTGACACTTTGTTTGGTCATCAAGTTGTTTTTTTTTTCGATTTTTAATAAAACAACGTAACTACTAATTAAATGATCAAATGAGAGCTTATTCACCAAAACTAAACGGCTGAACTGAAT
This sequence comes from Drosophila busckii, assembly GCF_011750605.1. Taxonomy (NCBI): domain Eukaryota; kingdom Metazoa; phylum Arthropoda; class Insecta; order Diptera; family Drosophilidae; genus Drosophila; species Drosophila busckii. The sequence goes on along the minus strand of NW_022872723.1, from coordinate 135,753 downwards.
CATTCAATTGATTTACGATGAAAAATTCTGCTTAACAAGCGTATCACAACAAAATAAAGTTTTTAAACTGTCAGCAATTAAAGTAGCACATTTGCCAGTTGTTGTTGGCTATGGACTCTGTAGTGTTGGCAAGTGTTTAAGCCGTTACTGTTTATTGTCGCTGTTGCTTTTTCAAATAGTTTTTTCCTCATTTTGTTGTTGTGTGTGGTAATTATATGCACACAATCGGCAAATTTAACTTAACAGCATTGGTCATGCTTAATTAAGATTTTAGCCAAAATCTAAAACGAAAATCTCAATCTCAAAATCTTGCAAACAAATTGTTGGCGAATGAGCAAATTTATGAAATTGTTTCCTTAAACTTTTAAAATGTTGCTGCTTTGAGATGAAAATCTTTCTTCTATTTCAAGTCAACTAATATTGTAATCTCTTTTGTTTCAGCAAACAAATAGCTTACAATTCTACAGGTTGTTTGAAAATATCTTATCTATTTTCGCAAATTATTGGCAACTCTATGCGAATTCTTATCAATGCAAGATACGTTGGTATTAGTATTAAAAATGTTTGAAACGTTAAAGAAAATGTTTTGTCTTCAAAACTCAAATTGACAAATTCTAACTTGTATTTCTAACAACAGCATTTAAAATGTCTTGCCATTAAAAAAAGCTTCTATAAAAAATGGCCATAAAAAGTAGCAAACTAGCTCGCAAAAAACTACAAACATGTATACGTACACACTCACATACGCACACATACATACATATGTGTATGCTTGGATAGATCTGTACATATAGTAACAGCTAGTAGCAATGAGTGCTATTGAAATTGAAGGCGACAGTGACGACGACGACGACGACGACGGCAACGGCAATACGACAATAATAATAACAACAACGCAACAGCGACCGACTACAAGAGCTTTACCATTTTGTTTATTTTTGTGCTCAAGCTGCGCGACAAAGCTGCAAATGAGCGTAAGGTTACATTTAGCTCTCTCTCTCTCTTGGTCTCTTGTTCTCTCGCTCGCTCGCTAAGCAAAAACACAACATGTGTTTCGTCATCAAAAAAAAAAAAGTGTGTGTGTGCGTTTGCAAGAGAAATTTTTTTTGAAATTTTCAAATTTTTCCCTTCCTTGATTTTTTATTAGCGCGTGTGTTGATCAACAGAAATTTATTTTTGAATTATTTTAGCATCAGCTTAATTGCATCTTTGACGTTTGCTTTTTATTTTTAGCTTTGCTTATGTACGTAGTATGTGGATTTGAGAGCTCACTGCAAAAGCAAAACAAAACTCGCTCGCATTTGTATTGTTTTTGTTTTGTTTTTAAATTGTTCTTGACGTAGTCACTGCTTGTCGTTAAGCGCCGCATATCTCTGAGATACGCTAATTTGTGGCTAGCAAAATGCCGGCACTGGCCAGAGCGCAAGAGAGAGCGAATTGAATGGGAGCGCGAGCCGACGACAAAAGAGAGCGTGGGAGCGCGCGAGAGCAACAGCGACTCACTCACAAACACATGGGCAATGCATGTGGGGCAATCGTTGCATCTCACTCTAGGCTCCGTGCAGTTGTAGGTGCGTGTGAAGCGTTGCGCTCTATGCGCCAGAGCCAGTTATGGCATTGCCAACAGTGCGCGAAACTCACAGCTGGTGTATTTTGTATCTTGCGGATGCGTTTTCAGTTCGAGTTTGTATTTCGTTTGGTGAGGTTGTTTGGCTTGGCATTTATATTCAACGGCATCACACACACACAACACAAATACCTGCCAGCCTCTCTCTGTTTTCCCCACTGTCGACGTGTCTCGTGCCGTGCTGTGCCGTGCGTGCTTCGGCGCTTAACTCAGGCCTAGCTTTAAATAACTTGCTGAACAATTGTGAAATCTATATATGCAACAAATATACAATATATTGCCAAGTGTATCTGAAAGTGCGCAAATAAAAAGGAAATCAGTTGGCTCAGCCCAATCGAGAAAAATACAAGCAAAAAGCAATGAAGCAAAGTTCGTGCGTATGTGTGCGTTTGCGTTTGAGAGTGTGTAAATTTGTGAATGTGTTCGGCGTGTGTTTGTTGACTGCAATAACAACACAATGATATGTTTATAAATAAAAATAAAGTTGTATGTTGACATAATTTCAGTAACTGCAAAACAAACTAAAATCTATAGTTATTTGTTAATTGAATTTTTCAACACGGTTACGGAGTTTCCAAATGTCTCGTGTTTCATTGCCAAAGCATATCATCAGGCAGTGAGAGAGAAAATATCGCGCGCGCTCTCACTCTCTCTCTCTCTCTCTCTCTTTCACTGCTCTTCTGTCGCTTTGCCTGTCGCTCGTTCGCGTTTCATAATCCAATTGTCTGTCGCTCGCTTTTGTGGCCGCGTATCTTTATTTATATTTTGTTTCGTTTCCATTGCGTTTCCTTGGCGAGTTTGTTAATATTTTATAGCGTAGACCTCAGCAAGTTTTATTTTTGTTAATAAGTGCGCTCTCTTTCTAATTGTTTGTGCTGTCTTTTCTATAGTTCTGACTTCTACGACAAGTACTATATAATTTCTCTAAGATATTCATAAATACTAGATATATTTGTATTTATATGAATCTGTATGCTTTAACAAAAAGTTCAACAAATAACAAAAAAATAATTGTGACAAAAATAAATATATATTTATAAACAACAACAAATAATATTATATCAAGTTTGCCTTGAAAATTCATTGAAAAGTATATGAAAATAAAATCAATAAAAAGCTTAATAATAGAGTAATACACATAAATATTTATATATACACCCAACGGTTTCACTTTGCAAATTGTATACAACAACAACAACAACATAATTTACAATCATCATTACCAAAACCATATTGTTAGGCCAGAGTTGCCTAGTACCCAAAAATTAAAGTGCAAATACACAAGTGTGTGCAAAACAACAAAATAAAAATATTTATTTCTATAAAAAAATTCATATACATATATACATGTGTAAGATATGCTAAGATATCTCTAAAATGCATCTGGAAAAACTAACACAATTTGGATTACACCGCATTTATACATCAAATCTGTGGAATTGACAGAGTTGTCAATTAGTTTTAAATTAAAGGTAAAATACAATGAAAAGCTCTAACAAATAATGAAATAAAGTACTTGAAAACATTGCATTATATTATATATTGAGCTGGCTATTCGAATTGACGCTTTTATCAGTCGTAGCAAGGCGCTTATCAAGTTTATAATCGCCAGCTACACTAGTGCAGAATACACTTGTAGAAAAAACGAAGGTTATACTATCAAAAATAGTCAACAAAATGTTTCTCAACAACTAATTGCGATTTGAATTCAATAAATTGAGGCATAACCTTACAATATGAATCTTAAGAATAAATCCAAAATTCCTCTCACTCGTTTTTGAGGTTTCCATCCAAGCCCAAGCTTTTTCACAGTGTACTATATAGCTACGGCAATTACATAATCGCTAGCATTGTCGGTTTCAAGTCTTTATAGCTAATGCAGTGGCAAACATGCCTACTTGCTCGCTGATCTTTAACGCAAACAAGCCCGTGGACCCCGAGAGCTGAACTTACAAATACAAAGTGTTTGCTTTAGTATGTACACGAAACGAAATTCTAACTCTTTAAAGTGTGAGATTGTGGAGAGTAGCTCACAGATACAGATACATTCATGCAAGCGTATATCGCACGAGCGTATATGTCAACAGTTTTTTGTGAGTGACTGTGAGTGTGTCTAACGCACATTTTGCATATGATATTAAAATAAATTTTGTATGTTATATGTATATTTAAGCATTTTATTTATAATTTTCAATGATCATGTTCATTTGTCTATTTTCGTATGCAGTTTGCTCTCTCACTTAACACTCTGTACATTCTTTTTACTCTCTCACTTTCGCAATGTGTTTTGGTTTGATTTAATTAGTTTATTGTTGTTAGATTTCGGTTTATATTTAATTTGTTTTGTTGTTGTTGTTGCTGTGCTTTTTGGACATCGTTTGGCAAACAGGTTTAACAAGTTTTAAGCCCAAGCAAAGTCACACATTTATATTTATAAATAGTTTTGAAGCTTTTAAAATATTTTCACCGTCTTTAAAGTGTCTTTTTGTTTGTACTCTTAAGTTAATTGCCTGCCACATAATTTAATAAAAATAACTAAACACTGTGCTTAGGCTTATCGGCAAAAAGCAAGTGCGCCTACTCTCGCTCGCTGTTTCTCTCTTTCACACACACACACAGATGCGTATAAGTATAAGCAAAGGCATGATTAGATAATAGCATTTTAAATGTTGTCTCTACTGTACTATGAAAAATTGACCAACAAATCACAAATGGACTTTGTTTTTAAATTAAAAAACAAACATATAAAAGAAGAGAAGCTGATAAGACTAACAATAAGAGCAACAGCGAGAGAGGCAGAAAGAGAGAGAGAGCAAATTGACTGCTAAGAGCGGATGGTGTTAATAAAATGAATTTACGAAAGCGTCACCAATCAAATAAAAATGCGAGCAATATTTTTTATTATTATTGCTATTTATATTTATTCAAATATAAATAGCAATAATAATAAAAAATATTCACTTTGAAACACGTTTCAATATTTTGCTGCTATTGTGTATCGCTTCTATCCTCAAAAGCAAACTGATTAAAGCCACTTGTTGTATTATTTTTGAATCTCCAGTCGAATTTCTCAATTTACAAAACGCATTCATGATTCGCTAGTTATTTACATAACTCTCAACTGTCAGCTGCGCTTTCTCATTTCTGTTCCCTATTGATATGCATATCTATAAAGTACAAAATAAATACTTAATACAAACATATGCGTATGTAAGTGTAAGTAGATGTATCTGTATCTGTATCTGTATCTATATGCAGTGCATGAGCCATTAAAAACTTGTTGTCGTTGCCTGCTTATAGCCTGACCTTTGCGTCAATGTCCTCAAAACCTTGAACGTTATTTTATAAACATTTATACACACTTCGCAACGCTCTTGTTATTGTTATTGTTATTGTTATTCTTATTGTTGTTGTTGCTCTCTTTGATGTTGCGGAAAAACTCAAAGCTCACATTTGCGACATACAAACGAACGATAAGTGAAGTGAGAAGTTTTTTAATTGGTAAGCTTAGCTTAACCTATCCGCAGACTCTTCAAATTCTGTGTCTTAGCTTCAAGTCCCAGGCTCCAGCTCCAGCTCCAGTTGCCGGCTCCAGTTGCCGGCTGCCATTCCACTATGCGCATATTCTCGTTTTGTATTTGTATCCATCGCCATTCTTGTTCCGAACTATGTTTATAATTACGTTAACTTCAATATCATACCAATTTGATTGTTGTTGTGGTTACTGCTGCTGGAGCTAAAAACTGGTTTGGTATTTATTTATTGTTGTTGTTGTTGTTGTTTGCTGTTGTTGTGCTTTGCTATAATTTTAATTTCTTTTTGAAGTTCTTCGCAAAATGTTTTGAAGGCCTTTGCCAGCGGCTGCCGGTTACTTAAATAGTAGTTAAAACATTTTCCAGACATTTCAAATTGCTTAAGAGCCCATTGATAGGTGTATTAACATATTAAGGGGAACAAGTAGATAATACAAGAATCCTGAAGGGATGCACTGCTAAAGGGAAACTATTTTGACAGCTAAAATGTAAAATAATATGTGGGATATTACGTTTTGAAGGCCCAACGAGTAGTAGTGAGCTACACTAAGTTACAAAAGTAAGCACACGCTTGCAAATTGCGTTTAGTCAAGAGTAAATATTCAACAAGAGCGCGCATAAAAACGAGAGAGCCACACATAGACGATCTACTTACTATTCAACTCTTTTTTTACACCTCACACACACACACACACACGCACACACACACTAATAATGACTTTGGAATAAAATCAGTCGTTTTCGATTTACTTCCTCTCCCTTTCCGCTATCTGCTCAACTGCTTGACATTCTCAAGAGCTGCAGTTTGTTTTGCTAACAAATCTTGTGACACATCTTAGTATCAACAAAACAAAATAGTGTTTGAATAGATGATTGTTATTGTCGCTTCGCACATACACATACAAACACACCCACACACACACACACTTACGAGGCAACCCCATACACATGCACATTTGTTTTGCTTGATTTTGTTTTTGTTTATTAGGCCCGGTAAAAAATGTTTTCAGTCTTTTAAGTTAGTCAAATACGATTTGACCGTCGACTCCATGGTAAACATACATTTTCATATAATATTGATGAGGCTGAAAAGCCCCAGCGATACAACCAATTCTGTCTGTATGAGCGCCTATATGTCAGCAATAATAAGACCTTAAAACACCAAAAATTACGTACACAGGTTTGTGGATAACCTGCGCAAGTAGAGTATGTTTTAAAACTTTGATAAGTGCCCTCGTTCCTCCACAAATCAAGAAAGTCTGTAGAAGCCACAGCTCGATTGTGTTGAAACTTAAAATTTATGCCAGAGTTTTTTTCAATCATCTTCGGTTATCAAATATATTTGTCGTTTATTTTTAATTTCAATCAAAAAGCTATTTTTTTTATCCTAAAAGTTTTGAAAAATACGTAGACTAGTGAAAAAGGTCTCGGGCTCAATTCAATATTTACCTTATCTTTTTATTTACTTATGTTTTAACTTGTTCATATTTACCGTATGTATGTACCGGGCCTCATATTGTCGGCTACGCTCGTCTTTACTTTCCGGACTTTTTTTCTTTTGACTTTGAGTTGATTTTGTTTTGGGGTTTGCTTGTGCCGCATTTAAATTTTTCATTTTTAGATTTCAATTTATTTTCGGCGTAGTTTATGCCAATTTGGATTTCGGGTGCGATTTCTTTTCATATTATTATGTATTCCAAATACATACAATATCTGAGGGCATATACATATGTATAAAATATGCACTAGTATATGTATGTGAGTATATATATAGTGTGCATGGCTTTATAAATACGATCTGATGCTCAAGCTAACAATACGGTTCTAAACAAAGCCTCAATACCCTACCCAAGTGAGCTGAGCTGACTTTTGTAGTCTACTGTACAATCAACACACACACACATGCACACACACAAATGTATTGACTAATTGACGTCTGCGTCCGCGTCCGCGTCTGTGTCATATCTATAAAAATGTATATTATTTCTTAAATTTTTCTCAGCTTTCAAAAACTGACATTTGGACATGCCGCAAATGTTTCAAATCACACGCAAAATACACATAAAAATTGAGGGAAAAAGTAAATGCAAAGCAAACATGTTTAGTGATTCAGTTTAAGCAAGTAATTTTAACTTACTGCGGCACTATAATTATCTTAATCTCAAATCACAAAGTCAAAGTTGGCCAAGAGCTGCTCGCAATTGAGTCAGAGAGTTGCGCTTGGTTTCGTGCCAGGCAAAAATGATTAGCTCATCTGTTTTCTTTAGAATTAAGTAACTCAGTCAACAATAAAAACAACAACAGCAGCAACAACAAAAAATAAAGAGCCCTGCTTAAAACAAAATACACACACTTAACTAAAAGTAATAAGCTCATCTTTAGTGCAACACCCTATAAAGAAATTAAACGTTTCTATATACATATAGCATATACAGAAATGTGTTTAGCTTTTTATTTTACCAAAATAATGTTGATGTCATGTGGGGCTCTAAAAAGAATAAAATGAAATAATATATTGAAAATGTTTATCGTACGCAGTGAATTTCAAACTGTATGCCGGCAGTCATCGAACTGCTGGAATGCAAAGAAACAGAAAGAAGAAGCAAAATCATGCGCTAAACAAATTGAAACGAAAGTGCAAAAAGTTCTTAAAAGCTTTAGCTAATTAGGCATAAATCCTTTGAAATTAGTTGAACTCCATTCGTTAAACTTATTCAGAGAGTTTTAAGGCCACTGAATAATATATTTTAAGTTTAGAATGCAAACTCTCCTTTGGAGAAAGGTAAATATGATTTTAGCACGCGATTGCCTGTGCAAAGATTATTTAAATGAGAACCAAGCAGCAAGCAGAGATCCTAAGTAATTATTACGTATGAACGTATGTGGTTTGTTTTTTACAACTTTAAATACTCTAAGAACAAAGCGGCACAGCCAAAGAGCACGGAGCACAAAGAGCGTGAGCGCAAGAGCAAGAAGAGCATGAGCTAAAGAACAAGCGAACAAGGCAGCTTGATTTTTGGGGCTTTAAGACTTTACCTAACGTTCTGGGCACTGCAGTGTATGTGTGTGTGTGTGTGTGTGTGTGTGTGTGTGTGTGTGTTTGTAGGGGAAATAATAATGAGCATGTGTGTGCTAGCGGCTCTCAATTTTGCTTTGAATGTGTGTGTGTGTTTTTATAAAGTTGATTGCACTCGATTTTTAGATAAAGCTTTTTCAAGGTCATCAACGAAAAAACGACAAGCTAACCAAAAAAGCAAAGCGCTTGAGCTGCTTAGTTACTGCTGCTGCTGCGTTGCTGCTGCGTTGCTGCTGCTGCTGCTGCTGCTGCTGCTGGTGCTGCCGTCTACATCTTCTGGCATCTTGTAGTTGTTGTTCTTTTTGTTGGGCTTCGTCTAACAAGCGGGCAAACAAAACTTAAGGCTCAACTGAAATTTGACCGATTGGACTTGTAGTTGCTGCTCGCTCCTTATATCACATTCTTCCACATTTGCTGCTGCTCTCTCTCTCTCTTCTTCATTTTCGTTGACGCTGGCGTGCGATCTAATTGAAAACTATGCGCCAAAAGCTTGAGAGCACGAAGCTTCTTTGTTGTTGTTTGTCTGCAGTCTGTACACACACACGCGCACACACACACGCGCACACACACACATTCACATATGTATGTATATGTAAATAAATCAAAACAAGATTTATGTCTGCGCTGCGCCGCGTATTCAAATCTGACAACAGTCTTGCCATGTAGTATATCCAAAAAGCTTTAGACAATGCGCATACAGCAGCCGCAGCCGCAGCCGCATCTTCAGAAATTATTAGACAACTTGTTTCTTCCTTTAGAATTTCGATTCGTTTTTTATCACAGCCACATTTTTGGCATGATTTTGTTCTGCAGCTGTTGGTAATGAGCCGGTTTTCGTTTTCGTTTTCGTTTGTTTGTTTGTTTGTGTATCTCTTGTCTCTGGGAACTCAAAAAAGAGCCGAGCCTCATCAAACTGCAGCAGCTAAAAAACGGAAACGCTTTTTTAAGCATTGTTTAGCGGCATTTTTTGGGCGTATCACGCAAGTTTCATTTGATTAAATAAGAATAAAATATAAAGAATTGGTTATATTCTATATTAAAAACCAATTCATTTCCATTATGTATCCGCCCTGTGTGACACTTTCAACTGCTGAAAAAGTCAAATTTACGCAGCATTATTTATAGCAGCAGTAATTTGCATAAAAACCAAATAAATTCAAAGCATAAATTGTAGAAATCACCAACAAAATACGCATACCAAAGAATATTCATATTGTTGGGGCTTAGCAATTCCGTTGAGGTTGTCTGATCTATGAGTAATTATGAAAGGAATATGCCTATTGCTAAGCCATTAGATACCCTGTAGTCTGCGATGAATAATGGCATGATGACTTAATGCTTAAAAAATTACTGAAATATTTGTAATCATTGTTTGCAAATGCATCTGAATATTCAAATATTTGAATTTTTGAATTTTTTAGCAATAAGAACTTGTGTTCTAACCCCCTCGTTTAACCATTATCAGTTACAGGGCATGCTAAGTGACAACTCTATTCCAAAAATAAATGAATGCAAAGGATTTTGCTTTAAAATAAAATATATATATTTGCTTTCATTTGATGGATTGTGATTTTATTGACAAGCCGCCCGCTGCGGTACGCGTAAATCACGCTAAAAACTTTTAGCAGTTAATTAGTGGCAACACACATACACACACACACACACACACAGCTAAAAGGTCTAACATGTGTTGAATATAGCAAACTATTTGTATCTTATTGTTTGCCAATGAGCGCAAACAGCAAATGGGGCAGAAAATTTCATTTTGCATATTTGCCGCTTTTGTATCTTGGCAATTCGAAATGCAATGCGACTCACTCTCACGTTGGCTGCATAAGTGTGGATTGTATTTATGGGAGTGGCGAGTGGCCAACGCCTCAAGAGCGCCTCTGCCAAAAATGGTACGAAATTCAAATCACAAATATAACAATAACTCTGCCTATTTGGCTGAATCTAATGATGACGGGCGTTTTGCTTTTGTTATTATTCTTGTTTGGCATATGGAAATACAAAAACCAACTACGACAGCAAAAAAATATTTTATTCCAGTGCTCTACTCTATTTGCTGTGGTGCTTTTGCTTTTGTAAAGTGTATGTAAATTTTTATGAAATCATTTGTGCCTTGCGCTGTAAAAAGCGCCAAGCGGGTATAATGGCTAGCAAATAAATATGTCGAACCCAAGTGATAATAAATATATTTTTTAATGATTTAATTATTTTTTAATTTATTTAATTTTGTAGAGTATTTTTTTGGTCGCAACCTCCCACAATTTGCACAGTTCCCTTAATTATTCTTTAAACTTTTGCTATTGCGTCTTACAAATTTTTAATTAAATTTGTTTTGCGCAGCCAAAGTCCAGCTCAAAGCTTGTTTCAGTCTGTTCAGCTTTAGGCCTGGTCTAATGGTCAGTCGCTCTGGTTCAGTAGAGTTCTAAGCGAGAGTAGTTACATAATAGCTATGACCAAAGTGCTACGCTCGATTTGTCGTCGTTGTCTCTTTACAGATATCGCCATGACAACTTTTGTGTCTATTTTGGGCCGGAGCTCATTACAGAACAGAGCTCATGCATTCAAGATAAATTCAATTAAACGTCTCGGCGACACAACACTATTAGCCTTAGTCCGCTCAGGTAATTTTAGATGCTCTGGCTCTGGGTCTGGCTCTTGCTCTTGCTCTTGCGCTTGCTCTTGCCCTGCGGCTTGGACAAGTCTGGCCAACGGACGCGTCGGCCGAGTGTGGGCTGAGGGCCTCATTGAGATTTCTTTGTGTGCGTGTGGGCAACAGTATCGTGGGTTTTATTTCATATTATATTATTTTTTATACATGCTACGCGCAATTAATTGCATACACCCTACTTTGGGGCAAGGCGACGTTACGTGGTCGCCTCAATAAAAATCAATAAATTGCCTCCCATTGGCTGCTGCTGCTGCTGCTAACGCAACTGTTCAACTGTAAGACAAGTCATGTGTTAAAACTGATTTGTCTGCACAAAATAAATACTGAAAATATTTACAGACACACACACACACAGAAGAGTAAGCATACTTAATGTATTTGCGACAAATTATAATATGACAGCCTTAGCTCCCAGCGGAGATACGAAAACTAGTTAGGATTTGGGAGATTAGCGCAAATTATCTACGCATGAATGTATCTAGTATCTAGTTGCTGTGAAAATAAATTAACACTTGCTTGAGCAAGCAGAACTGCTATAGAAGCCAGTTAAATTAGAATCATTCAAACTGGCTCACTGAATCTAAAAAATGCAAAATGCTCGAAGCAATTGGTGATTTTGTTGGTGAAAAGCATCTTGCGAATTCACCAATATTGCAGCATTATACCTCAAGTAATGATTGACAATAATAATACCCCGATTGATGGTTTCTTTGGTGAAAAGCATAAATTCACCAATACTTGGAATTGCAGTCTTCTAGATTAATGTTGGGAGACTCACTGTTGATTGGTGTTGGTGAATTTACAGAGTCACTGCCTATGATAATTTCCCCAATCTATTTGAATGCATAAACTGGGTAACATGTGGATTCAGAAACCCTGGTGTTTTAATTGTTAAATCAATTGACATAATTAAAATTAAACAATAAAAATACAATGCACAATAAGAAATATAGTTCGGCATACTATTATAGGTATATCAACACCTTCACATTAAATGTTGGGCACCAATCATTAGACTAAATTGTTTTTTGAATATTCAATTGATTTTAGGGCAATTCAATTGATTTTGTTACAATGGGTGGTATGGGAGCTGAATCGCTAGTAGATTGCTAGTTTTAGAAATAGAGCTTGGTTCCTATGTCTGGTTGATTTTTGTCATGACATAACTTCAATATCGTGTAGTAGTTCGGAGCTCTGCTTACTCATCGCTTAGGTTATTTATTTATATCCAGTGTACATTAAATTTCATTTATGAGTTTAGATTTAATTGCTAGTGAATTTCACACCAGCGCTTTGACAGCTTGTCAGTCTAACTAAAACCAAAGCAAGAGGCACAGGCAAAAATACAAAAGAACAAGTCTATATTGTCAAATACAGCGAGTTTAAGAAGCTGCAATGGGGTGTGGACTGAATGAAACCGGAAGCAGTGATTGTATAATGAGAATTGTTCGACCAACTAGCAGACTCTGTACTCGGTTCAATTTGATTAATTACTTAAATTTGACACAAGCACGTTTTGGCACAGATGAAGCAGAAGGCAGATAAAAATAAAAATTATATATATATATATATATATATATATATATATTGAAGATCGAGGCACACGCAGGCAGTTTAACTTACAATCTACCTTGCTTGAGGCTCTGCCTCTCTCTCTCTCTCTCTCTCTCTCTCTCTGTTGAGTGATTAATGAATAAATTGACAACACCAAAAATTGCCTTTGTTGCTGCCTTTTCTTTTGTTATTAACAGCTAAACACTTGCTATGGCCCTTGGCCTGGGACTTGAGCTTAACGTAGTATAAACTGCTGCCAGGCATTGTCAATTAATAACATTGGTAAACATAACGCTCTTGTAGTTCAGTAATTAAAGCAGAGTTAGAACACATTTCATATTCATATTGTCTGTTTATTTATATGTTATACATTTAATATGAAGATTTAGAGTATTTTGAATTCGATTATCGAGTATAATTGTTCAATGATTTTATTTCCAGTGCTCTCAGCGCTGCGTGTGCTTGTGTGGCTTGCATGCTAATAGACAGTTAGGCTTTTGGCCTAAATTGATGATAATGAATGCCTTTCGTTGCGCTTTAATAATGCCTCTCATCATCGACGGCTCGACTTGGTTAAAAATGAATTGAAGTTGTGCGGCTTGACATTGGTTTGAGGGCTCAAACAGTTATTTGCTTTATTAGTTATATTAGCCAGCCAAAACACATTTAACCCATTTTGGCTCTTTTTTGGAAATACCAAACATTTGTATTTAAACAACTTTAAATGCTAATATACATTTGCGCAAGTACAAAAGGCCTTTTATACTAAAGAGACAATCGACCAGAGACAAATGTTTGAGGTGTGTGCCAGTTGTGAAACAGTTAACGAATGCAAATGATATAGAGCCACATACTGCCTAAAAAGTAGTTAAGGTAATTACTGCATGTGAACTCAATAATTATAAAACGACATTAACGAACCATATGCTTAGTTTCTCTTTATAGAGTATCTTGTAGACTTGCAATATTTTGTGACTCTGGCCTTATCAGTATCAAGAAATTTAAACAGCTGCCGTAAACGCACAGCAAACAGTTAACAAAATTTAAATGCTCTGCCACAAGTTTTTGTAGTCAAGTATGCCAGACACGTAGCTTAAGCCGAGCAACACCTTCAGCCCACCCCCAGGCCCAACCCACAAGCACGACCCACTTGTTGATGTAGCAATTGTCTCTCTCTCGCTCGCGCTCTCGCTCTCGCTCTCGCTCTCTCTGTCTCTCTTTGACTTGCTGATATGCAAAGCGTGTGCACAACAATTGTTTAGTCAAAGCCCCTATGCGAGTATTCTTTCTAATTTTCCATTTTCACGGCCTCTACCCGCAGCTTTGTTGGCTTTTATATTCCTCTCTCTCTCTCTCTCCCTCTCTCTTTCTGCATTTTGTGTGCGCTATGCGGAAACACTGGCGAGCACTGATAAAGTTCGCTTTGAAGACAGTCTTGAGTACCTGCCATGGTGGCAATTGTTATGCGCTTGTGGTAATGGCCAATAAAACGATCGTGCATTGCCTGCTTCTTCTTCTGCTTGTTAGTTTTCCTTTTGAAGGTGCCTTGTGCAATTTTAATGGCTTTTTAAGTGCTTGAACTTTGTTGTGTTGTCTATATCCTGTTCAGATATTCTTTACCGATCGTGAGCTTTAAAGTTCCATCGTAAAGAAAGTTACAATTTCTATAATTTGCTCTTATCAAATATGCTTAAAGTCTGATTTGCATATATGCAAGCAACTCTCCCAACAACTTAGTATGTATGCATATATAAAAACAAAAATAGTACGTGACACTTTTACTAATAAACATTGAATAAATAAAGCGCCGAAATAACGCAATTATTTATATAAGTAATAACACGAAGCGGAAAAGAGCTGTACCGTAAATTTTGTGTAAATTATACATATTTAAATGATTTTGTATGCGCTTGATTAATTGGCTTTGGGCTTGAGTTACGAGCCAGATAAAAAAAGTCACAAAAGTTTTTTTTGTTTTGTTTTTGTGGTAAGACCTAGTTAAGTGGCATAATTTGAAGATGAAAAGCGTGGAACGGGCAGCAAAATATTATTAGAATTAGCTGTAAAAGTGAAAATTTGTGTGTGTGTGTGTGTGTGAGGTATATAGCTTAATATAGGCAGCTCAATTGATTCGGCTTATCAGGCACTTCAGTTAATGTTTGATGTGTTTATTGTCTCATATCATTCCAAACAATTTGTCTATTTATTAACAACAAATTTGTGCAAATCTTCAACTCGTAATGAGGTCACACACAAAATTCTTTATGCAAACATAAAGCGCCGGCATAAAAATGCTTAAATGTTTCTTTTATTATTCGTGCTTACGCAACAAAATTTAAAATATACTTGTAAAAAATATTGTCGTGGCCCACATTCAAAGAATGAGTGCCAAAAGCAACAACAACAATAAGATGGAGACATTAATAATGTTAAGTAAATATGTGAAATTGTATGGCAAACAAAATATTATCTCTTTTGTATACACTGTACCCCAGAAATGAGTAACACCCAAGGCAAGCAAATATTAAGAATATTATTTGCCTTTCGCTTTTTTCAGCAGCAATTTTCTTTAGGTCTTGCATATGACTGTTCTTCCTATAATGTACATATCATTTGAATTATAATGATTTGTTACAACTTGTATTATTAGTATATTACCTGTAGACTGGAGACTAGTTCATGTTTGGTGAAATCCCTACTTACCAGGCAATCACCTCTACTTTCTTCACTCACCCATTGTAATATACCACATCTTTTAGCGGGAGCTAGTTGAATATAGGTCCCTATATTAGGGTTGGTGCAAGGGCTACGATAGTTACTGCGAACTAGTGAAATCTAAGCTTGGATTAAGCAATATTTAACTCCAGAGAATTCGACAGGATTTCATACCTCTGCAATCAAAATTTAATTACACAGTAGAAAAGAAAAAATAAATTATGCAGAGGTGCTCCAAAATCACTTCCGCTTAAATTTCACTACAAGCTAATTTCGCTGCATTTAGCCTTTTAGCGGAATTATATTTCACTAGTGAATTTTTATGGCACCCCTGATAATTATTAACGAACCAATAATAAATAAAAATAAAAAAAATATTCTTATCTATTGCTTACACACGTTTCTTAAACTAAAGGTAACCATATTTTTAATTCCATTTTGATTAAATTAAAAGCTAACTCTAAGCTTAATACTTGCGCTCCTCTCTTTCTCTTTCTTTCTTTCTCGTTCAGTCTCTCCGACGCGTGCTCTCGACTGTTTGCTGTTTCACACAGTCTGAGCATTTTGCGCTTGAGATATTTTCCAGCAGACTTGAAAATAAAGTTGTTTATTTAAAACTAAATTTTTTTGTGTTACTCGCTGAATTTTTATTTTTATCAGCGCTTGAACGTGCATGCGAGCGAAAGAGAGTAAGAGATTAGAGAGAGAGAGCGAAACGTATACAAAAATGCATTTTGATAGGAGACGCGTATATTTATTTATTGCGTGTAAATTTGAGAAGTAAACAACTAACCAAAGTAAGAGACGAAATAAATAAATAACAATACAAAAGTATAAGAAAACGCAGCTAACAAAACTGCGCTTTATTTGTGTTTCCGTGACTGGAGCGCATGACGAATTGACAAATTGCCTGAATGGCTGCTTGAGTGAAATTTTCGTTGTTAGTACCAAAAAACAATTTTCGTTTGCCTTGGGCTTATCGTTAGCGTTGTTGCTGTTTAGTTACATAACGCGCAGACGAAGCTACAACACACACACACATACATAGATAAATACATACAAGCGTTAAAAATTAGCCGGCTGCGTTTCAAAACCAGCTTAGAACAAATTGCTCTGCTAACTCTCAAAGAGAGTGAGAGAGAGAGCGTTAAGCAGAGCACGGCTGCTTTGAGCGCAATACGTCAGTTATGCAACGAAAGCTCACACACACACACACACACAAAGAGACACACACACACACACACTTGCATACCAAGCTTAGAGATGTGCAGTCTCCACATCCACAGCGAGTGCTTGGGAGCCCTTGCCAAGCCGGTTCTCAGTTCTGCTCTCTGCTCTCTCTCTCTCTCTCTCTTTTTCTTCTGCCTGCTGCTTCTTCGGTGCTTTGTCAGACGCCGCAAGATTCTGCACATTGTACCGTTAGCATAATGGCTAAATCCCCGTTTTAGCAACGAAAGAAGTTTTCGCTTAAAACTATTATGTCTGCTGACTGCTGTTCTTCTTGGCTGATTTCAACGGAATTCTCCAGCATTGCCGTAACTTATAATTATAGTATTTTTATAAATTTTCGCAGACGTGCTTGGATTTTAATTTAATTAAATCTTAGTCTTGAACTGTGAGCCTGGGAATTGCTCAAGCAAATTTAAGTTTTGTGGGAAAAGTTGAAGGAAAATATTTTTGAATGCATTCAATCTTTATATTGAAATTAAAATGTTCAGCCCACTTTATTAATTGCGACTTGTTAGCTTTAATCTCTTGCACTAGCTCAGTGGCCCGCCCACATCTTAACTATATTATATAGAAATATCTTATTTCTGTTGCCACAAGCTCTTAACAGAGGGGAGAACAAAGCGCGCTCAGCGGCTTTGTTTTAATCAATCAAAAGGCGAAGCAGGAAAATGTATAAAATATAATTTACACAGTGCATCAAAATATGTACACAAGCGGCAAAAGATACTTGCGAGCGCATAAGCCACAGATACAGATACAAATATGCGATGTATCTGTGTGTGTAAAGGCGCCCACACAAATGCAACGAGTATCAACAATTATAAACAATGACAAGCAACGACAAAAACAACAACAACAACAACGACAACGATGAAATGCATTTTTATTATCAGCAAAAATACATGACAAAAGAATGACCAGCGAGCGAGATAGCAAGCACACAAGTGCGTGCAAATGAGAAAGAGAGAGAGAGAGCGAGCGAAAGAGCGAGAGAGATTATGCTTCTGCTTTTGTGCCACGCGTACAGGAAATTATATAAAACATGTTTTTGCTATGGAGCAGGGCCAGCATGTGCATGTGCATTTGTGTGTGTGTGTGTGTTTGTGCGAAAGGGAGAGAGCGTGAGCAGTGCCAAAGGCAAAAACAATAAGAGAAGAAGAAAACAACGCATTGCAGTTCCAAGTATGAGCGCGCGTTGTTGATGCTTAAAAAGCAAATACAATAAAACATTCTCCCCACACACAAACACACACTCTCACACACACACACACACTTGCATATGCATATGCATTCGTGTGTGTTTGTGCGAAAAGAATGCATGTACACAAAAAGCAATAAGAATGCAGCACATTTGTTGGGTGGTGGCTGCATTGAGTATACGACACGTTGGCAACAAACAATAAGATGCAGACGCAGCTTATGGCCGCTGATGAGCCGACAGAAGAGTTTTAGCAAAAGCCGCAGATTCTTGTGCTGGGGTCATCTAGGGTTAACATTTATTCTAAATAATAAAACAATGATGAGCAATTTATTTCTGCGAGGCATTCCATGCTTATAACCCTTAACTGCCGAAAATAAAAAACTCTCGCATGGCCTGGAGCCACGCATTAGGGCTGCCAGCCCAGCCCTATTTTGCATGGAGATTCACACTTGGCGCCTTCTGTTTCGTAGGGTTCGCTACATACATTTGGATCTTGGGGGTGGACAGGGTCGAAGGCGACTCGACTCGACCCGACCCTAAGTGTTTCTTGTAACTTGAGTCTTCAAGTGGCCAGCTGGCATTTACTTTTGCCAGTTTTTCTTGTTTCTCCTCAGGCATTTTGCCGCTTGTTTGTATTCGTATTTGTTTCTGTTTCAGTTTCTGTTTCTGTGTGTTTGTGTTTTGCGTCGAGTGTGGCAACTTGTGTCAAGCGCAGCGTTTTGTTCAAAATAATAACATAAAAGTATTAAAAAAGAATTGTAGCACAAAAATGTTAATAAAATTTTTCATTTTCTTTTGCTCTTTGCAGTGTTTCATTTACGTTTCGTAGCGCGTTTTTATGTGTAGCATCATCAAATCAACGACATAGCAGCAACAGCAGCAGCAGCAGAAACAACAACAACAACAACAACAACGACAACGGGCACATCTAACGCTGCAGCTAACAGATGAGCCCCAACAACAGATGTCAATTGCTGCAGCCGAAAATGCAGGGTGAGTGTGTGGGAAAATTAAAAGAAAATGTCGTCAAAGTTGAGCTTCACAATCGAATCTTCGGATCTCAAAGCTCAATATAGTAGTTGCGGCTCATGTGGCACTCATTAGAGGCTGATTAACTATTGCGACAACACGCTCAAGTATTTGTATCTGTATCTTGCAGATACTCTCTAGTATATGTGAATTCCAAGCTAATTTGTTGTGGTCTGCGTAGACAGACAACACCTTACTCACAATTTAGCTATAAAATTCTCATTTGATTGGCTGCGCATGCCAACGTAAGTGCAAGAGAAAGAGAGAGAGAGCGAGAAATATTGCAGTGAGAATTGTGTAGAGTCACGGCATTGTCTCTGGCTCTCAAGCCTGTTCTCAAATATTTTGGGCATATTTTGCCATTTGATTTATAGCTAGCAGTTTACTTTGAGTTTTTTTTTGTGGCATTCTCCACTGTTTGCTGCTCATAATTTCTTAACTTGGAATACTTGTGGTATTTTCACTGCCGCTCATCCGTTTCTCTTTGCAGTTTGATTAAAATTGATTTTATTACATTTTTATCGTAGTTAAACGGCGCGGAGTGTAAATTTGAGTCGTATTTTACGACTTAATTTCACCAAATGCGCGTGTTTTTATTCATTTTATTCTGTGGGCGTTTTTGTTGTTATTTGTGGTGTTACTGCAATCGTGGGAGCGATTGATTTAAGTTTATTAAACATTACTAACTTTTAGAGGGCTTAATTAAAGATAACTGGCTTACAAATTAAATTTTTATTTCAAAATTTCTTATTCCATTGAAAATAAATACACTTGAGCGAGGAAATAAAAATAATTCAAATAGCGATTCGCGGACAGCATGGGAGGACCGACATACCAATTTTTTTTATCTTCAGATTGTATAGTCTCTGAGTTTTTGCTGCTCAAACAGACAGACAGACGTGAATATATCGATGTTCATTATCCGATCGAAACGGATCTACTTACCTAGCTCGGTGTCTCTAGCTGTTATAGTTGCTGAAATCAAGGCGCTCATACACACAGACAGATGAAGAATATATATACTATGGACACAAAAATCTCAATTGAATAACTTAAAGGGCTTTCCGTACATTGTTAATAGACTGGATAAACATTTAAAATGTAATGAAATTAAAGTTAATAATGGATGATTACTAAACATTAAATAATGTAATAAATCATTAGGTCATAAAAATATCTGAAAAGCTTGTTACAATTATAGGTATACCTGAAATTTTTGTAGACAAATTATTTTGTATACAACTTTCCAAACAGTATGTAATGACTAAATCAACGCTGTTTCGGTTTTCACCGCATAATTTTCACTTTTCTTTGATGCCGCAATGAAACGCAACGAAAACGAAAGTGAAATAAGCGTAGACGTTAATTTAGGCTCCACCAAGTCACCGAGCAGTATGCAGAGTAAAATTGAGAGACAAAAAGAGACTGCAGAGTGCGAGGGAGAGAAACTATGTGTGTTAGTTGTAGTAGAGTTACGAGAGCAAATAGTAGTAGGCCTAGGCCTACAAGCACTAAACGCAGTCACAGTGAAGCCTCTGTGAGGCCGACTTTCGGCCACGCTGATGAGTTTGGCCTACTTTCACTCTCGTTTGGTTTCATTTCATTTTGAAATTTGTATTTGTATGTGTGTGTGTGTGTTTTTTTCTAGTTTTTGTGGGTCGATTTGGCAGCCGGTTTTTCCAACCACAGAGACCCACTGACAATGAAATAAAGTTGTTTCATATTTCATGGCAAGTTGAAAAACTGAAACTGAAAACTGAAACTGAAACTATTTCATAGCTCGTTGCCAGCCTATGGCTAACAACAACACAAACAACAACAACAACAACGATAGCAAAGTTGGCATAGAAAAATGCCTGAAAATTACTCATCAGGCCAACAAAAAGGCAGCTTTGTCTGACTTAAAAAAATTACTCACAAAAAGCGAAACCAATAAAGTATTTTATTAACATATAAGCAAAACAAAGCTTAGGCTTTGTATATATGTATTTATAGTACTCTACTATAAAACTTACTTACTTTACTCTAAGCTTATGGAAAATTCATACAAATGCGCGTTGCTCTCTCACTTTCACTTTTGTCGAGCGCAATTAGTTGTTAATAACAATGCGTCGCAGCAGCAGCTCCACAAAACAACAAAAACAACAACCAACAACATGAATAAAGTTTCTCATTTTAATTGCATACAACTTAAGGTGAAGCCTACCCCATGCAGACAAAGTCATTGTAGATCTGCAACAAAAACAATAGAAAAACTTTTAATTAATTTGTGTGGCATCAAAGCTGAAACTGGAATTTACTACAGTGCGCTCTCTATACACAAGCTGCCTTACATTCAATTGCTGCTAGGCTGTCAAATGTGCTGCGTATAAACAGTTGGCCATGTATTGATTTATTGATGAAACAGCTTCTTGTTTGGAGTAGGGCGAACTTTAATTATTCTGCTTACCTCAGACTTTTTTCAAAATAAACAATTTTAATAAATAAATTGTTAATAAACCAATAAAGTTTATTTAATTATATATGGTGTTGATAGTTTCTAGAATCGATACTATCGATTGAATTCAAGTCATTGTAAAATGTTAATTAACTTTTGGCTTCACGGATAGTTCAATTTTTAATTGATGGTATGACGATATTGAAAATAACAATCGATAACTATCGATGCTCTGCTCCGCCACATTGCTGCTTATGCAACTTATCTAAAATTCATTATAATATTAAAAACCATCCTTAAGCTTAGAGCAATTGGTTAGTAGGCCTTAAGCAAGTGAGATTGCTCTTGAGACACTCGGCATGGAAACGAAAATAAAGACGAAACAAACTAAACAAGCAGCTCTACAGAAAGCATCCATAATTTTGGCTTAAAGCGTATGAAAACACACATTTTCCATTTCGCATCAGCAACATGACAACTTTTGATTTGAATACCGACACATCGACGCCCACACGAGCTTGACAACGCCCAAGCCCAACAACAACAACAACAACAACAACGACGTTTTTCCAAACTGGGAGGAACATAAATATATATATATATATGTTTGTATACATAGAAGAAATTATAATTCATAAGCTGCTTACTTATATAAAAATCAATGAACATTTTTATGCTTAGCTTGTTTCAAGTTGCTCAAGTTGAGTAAATTTTAAAGTGCCTCCTAATTGGCTGTGGGCGTGGTTGTTGCTGTCCATCGAAACAGATTTCAGCTTTCCAATGAAATGCATCCACTGTAATTTGTCCGAATAAAATATCAAAATGAGTACATATGTATATCCATACATCTATCCCTTGCTCTTGGTCTTGGCCACAGCTAATGCACAAACGTTGTACTCTGCCAAACTAAGAGAAAATAAAATAAAATTATTGCATTCTATTTTTCATTTATTCTTATCATACGCATTTCTGCTACGACTATTAAGTTGTTTGTGTGTGGGAGGGAGGGAGGTAGGGAGGTAGACTCCCCTTAATAGAGAGAAAACTTTGGCACCCTCTCATATAATTTATATGCAGACAGCGCAATTGCAGTTTTCAGTTTTTTCTTCTTTCTTTTCTTTGGCGTTTCTTTTTTCCCCCCCGCCCACTTGCTTCTTTTTAGTTAGAAAAAATCATTTGCAGCTCTGTTATTACATACTTCATTCATTCCTTTATTTCTTTATGACTTTCTTTCTTGCGCTTTGGGTATGCATTGCAAATTGCTATCAATATTTTATAGTTTACTCTGACTGTGTACAAAATGATAAAGCTGGATAAACTTTTAAGAATTCTTGAACTTTAATCAATGTATATAGTTAGTATACAATAAAAAGTTCTTAGACGCATAAGTATATCGTTGAATTCCATCAGTATAGCAAACAGCTTTTTGTCAGTTTGTCCGTCAGTGTATCCTTTTGGAAGAAAAAATTAACAGCGAGCTACCCACGTGTTTTTTCCTTCTTCAATTCTTACGCAGCTAATCACAAACAAAATTTGATATACAATCCGTCTACATCAATATTCGAACATATACATAACAGATTAATAAGTAAGTAAGTAAATCGACTGGTAAAGAAACACACAGTTTTCATTAGTCTAATTAACCAGCGAGGAGTTGGCGTTGGAGAGCTGAAAAAACAGCTGACACTGATGCCAGTCAATGATGTATTAAATATTAATTACCTGATGCTGACCTAAGCAGTTCTCTCAATTGGTTGTTACGGACAACCAACAAATTAGTAATGTGAACCTGCTCAGCTGATAAAACGGAGGTTCCGACAAGTCCAAGACGTCGTCTAATTACCCAAAAACCCAAACATGCTCCGCATGCCGCCTAGAGTCAATGGTCAATGCACAACAGTTGCTACACTTCTCACATGAATATATAGTCTCAAAGACATCAGGTGTTATACATGTCCTATATTTGAGGTTTATTTACGGTTTGTTTTATTTGATTGCACTTACGTTCGGTTGCAGCTATAAAATATTTATATCAAACCCATATTCATTTCTTATGAGCAATACGTTGTCATTATGCGTATTGGCAGAAGTGGGCGAGGCTACCAGGCTATCATAAATGAGTAGAAGAGACAAAACAAAGAATAAGGAAGCTTTAAGTTATGAGTCATAGAGGTACTCTAACAGCAATCGGTTCTCCTTTTTTGGGTCCTAGTACTGAAATGCACAAATACTCTTGTGATTTATACGGACGTGCCACAGAAAATTCGTAAGTTACGCGACACAGATTCCTCTCTTGAAGGCAGGGGTACATTTAAGACAATTAGTATAATGTGTAGCAACCTTAAAACCAAACATAAAATAAAATCTCTCTGGATGCTGCGGATCAGCTTTGAGTCTCACTTGTTGTCGTCAAGTCCATATATATTGTATGATTCTTTTTTCTCAAGATTTCACTAAAAACAACCCTAAAAAAGGATAAATTTAAATAAAGTGTTCATAACTCTGAGTACAACAATAAAGTTCAAATCTTCGATTAGAGAGGAAAATTCACGATACGAGTCACTAAATGATTCTAATCTATGCTCTACTGCATGTCTTAGCCAATGAATATTTCACACTTCTTTGAATTTTCCCAACTCTTTACATATATCTCAGCACAGACTCAGACAACTGTTTGTTTTCTTTATTTCTTTTCTTTGTAAAGCTTCTGGAATTCTCACATCGTTGCTTAACCTTGTAGCAGCTCTTTTGTATTTTCGAGACTCTTTCCATTCATGCATGGCGAGCTGCCTCAGCTGAGGCAACAAAAACAAAATATAAAATACAGTTGCTTAATTACCCATCAACTGCTTTCAGCTTCATCTTTGACTACACAACAGCGTCAGCAACAGCGACAGCGACTCTGGGCTGAATGTAATACAACGCTTGTTGCCTACCTCAATAACAAGACTTCACTTCACCTTCGACGCACATTTTTGCAAATCAAGTTTAAAGCCCAAAAAATAAGAGCCCGATAAAAATAACAAACACATACCCTAATATTACTCATTACCCCCGAGTGGAAAAAAAAAAAACAATCTTTGTAATTTTTGTTTCTTGTATTATTTTGTGGGTCTTTTTTTTTTTTAATTTACGCTCTGTTGTTGCCACTGGTTTCGAGATTTTCTATCAACTTGCAGAAATATTGAAAACTATAAATTTTGATTGGTTTATAGTTGTGTTGGTTTAACTGTTGAATATCGAAGTGTTTCGCTTTTCTTGAGCGTGTATAAGCGAGCGAGAAGTTTATAGAAATGACACACCTCCACAAGTTGACTGAGGGCACGCTAGAAGCTAGCGCTGCCTCGCACTGACTATAACTCTTTAATGACACATTTGTGTTATGATAGGCTACTTTGCACATACACACATTTTATCAGACATCTGATAAAATCTAACATACATATAGTAAAATGGTCACAGTGATATTATGGATGTAGACGCATAAGCCACGCACGCACGTGCAAAATAAGTTACGGTTTCTCATATAGAGATTTCTGCCTCTCTATGTATTGTATGGTCATGGGTAGAGTTGGGCCGCTGGTAGTGGGCTAAGGAGCGTTGTTATGCTCCAGATATGGTCTTGCTCTAAGCTCATATGTATTAAGTGTACTAAGAAGCTGCTGTGTAGGCACTTAGATACTAAGGCCTTTGTATTATTTGAACTAAACATTCTAAGTAGTATAGTGGCTGACCTCTCGGTGAATTACAAATTTCTAATGTGAGACAACATAATTCACTAGAGCTTAACATAAACATATATCGCATAGTTTGTCAACTCGGCTTTCGCTCTAGACTCTCGTGTCGAGTATGGTCGGATATTTTAAATGTCTAATTCGCTCCATAAATATAATATATTCCTAAGGATTACATTTAACTAGATAGCACAGTAGTTTGTGGTGTTTGGCGTAAGGCCTCAAAATTTTCAGGTTAGCTTTAATGATATGGTCAAGTCCGCGGATCTGGTGTAAATGTATCAGTGATCGTTGACTCTCTGATACGGAGTGCATACACGCCATCTCACGCAATTTCTAGTATCGAGAACTGGCTATATCAGTGAACGATATACAAACTTAGTAATAACACAATGTAATATGGTGCCGACTCTGCTTTAGTCTCTAGTACCCGCTATCTACACCTCCTCTGTCTCCTCTCTCGATATCTTCTCATAGTTCATTTTTATCATTTTATGAGCTCTGTTATTTTAGCTCGAAATTTATTGACTTGGCCTGCTCAAAGTACCTGAGAGACTGCTCATAGTTGAAATATCTCAATTGCACTAAGCAGAACATCTGTGACTATAGGAGGAGAAACTTCCCAATGCATTCGACGCTCAAATAATATGTATAAATCTCATTTAACTGGCTCTTTTATCATCGAGTGGAATTTTTGTAAATTGATACCAAAAGCGCTCAATAATATGCTCCAATTATCCACATAATCACCATATATTTAATGTGACATATTATTAGACCATAAACGACTAAATAAACCAATATATATTATGAAAAACTCATATATTAATATAATTAATACTTTTGACTTGGTGTGTGAAAGGTATTTGAGTCCCAGATAACTTTTGTAATGTCTGCACTCTCAAGAGGAACCTGAACACAGCCACACGAAAGAGAACGCTATTTCACAACTATGTCTTAGTTCAATTGACTTGGTTGTTCGGTGTCTATTCCGTCGATAAATAAATCATATATAAGTACATGATCAAATTATCTCTGGCACGATTGCATATGATATGAGGACATTATTGATTATAGTATTGTGCGAAGCCTTCTTGGTCTGTATGTCTCTCTGTCTCTCAGTCTGTCTGTCTTTGTCTGGGTCCATCAAGTCAACTGTCGCTTCGTTTCATGTCTCATCGCAGACTTTTCGGTATGCATCAGCATCTTCATCACTTTTCGAGTGGCAGCAGCAACGTCAGCCAAAGTCCAGTGCACATTTCATTTTTCATTAACAATAAAAATGTCTCATATATAACATATGTATATTTAACAATTTATAGTTGTTATTAATTTAGCTTTCACCTATTTAATTGTTATAGTATATAGTATAGTGAGTTGTCTTTCTTTCACTTGCGGCTTGACAATTTTGCAAACTCAATTATGCTAAATTTTCTGTTTGACAGACATTTATTGTCGAGTCATCAATTAAATTAACAACTAGCACAAATGATTTTTTATTGCTGCATAAATTACTATTAAATAAATATTTGCAGTCGCTTTTCAAATGGCAAATAAGTAACAATCTTTTCACAATCTGCCGCTAATTAACGGCAGTTTAATAACTTTATGGCCGAGATTTGAATTTTATGGAGATATTAGGCTAAACAATTTCCCAAGAAACTTCCTTAACACATTCATTTATATTTATTTCTACGAACTCAACTTGCCGTTTGTACGCTTAAAACAAATATTTCAAAAAAGTTACCGTTCTACTTTCTACGTTCTGTCCAGATTATAATTAGCACCAGCTCTCTAAATGAAACCACAAATCAATCGTTGGTCATTGGCAGTGAGTCAAGTCGTTGTGCACGTGATTCATGAGGCCTTAAAAAAATCAATCATAAATTAGTAGATTGTATTTTTAATTAAAAATCATAAAGTTTTAATTGAAAAGCTTAAAAATACAATTACATTTTTTAATTATGGCATAACAATGCATTTTTGAATTTGTTTTATTGTTAGCTAAACACTTTTTGCTACTATTTATGTTAATTGCTGCAATTTCCGCACTAAATAAAATGAAAAAAAAAAAAAAAAAATTGTTTTAAGCTTGTCTTTTGGTTAATAGGGGTTTTTATTTTAGTTTGATGGCGTTTATTTAAAAGCTACGCCGCTCATTAAAACTGCATTAAAACTAGGCGCATTATTTATTGGCCTTAAACATGTCAGGCAAGGTGGCTGGTGGCCTATGCAGTTCTTAATGCGCATATACCTTGACTTGGCTTTAAGCTGAAAGCAGCAGCGGGTCTGAAAATTGCGGTCAAAATGTAGAATTTTCTGCTTTATTGCAAATTTGTTTCTTATTCATTTTACTGACTGCAGAGTCAGTCCCCAGTTTATGGCGTACCTATATTTTGTGCTACTTAGCTTATTTATTTGCTTTTTGGGCGTGGCAGGCATATTCAACATATTCTTCTGCTTAAACAGCATGTGGTCTGCTTTATATTCTCCAGTTCAGCTGCCCAAAGTTTTCCGAACTTTGTTTGTATTTGCTTCGGTATTGCGTTTTTATACTCTTTCACTTTTTTTTTACTTTTCGCCTCTCCCCCACACACACACACACACACACACACACACACATGAAAATTGTTGCCTGTTTCATTTTGAATTTTCCCCCGCTGCATTTCGTTGCAGCTGCAGCTGTTTTGTGTCTTTCAGTTGTGCGAAAAATTTATGAAAATGCTGCATCGTCGACTGCCTTGGCTGTCTTCGTTGCTTTCAGTGTTGAATTTGGTGTTTGTGTTTGTTTTGTCTGCTTTTGGGGCTATGGCGTGGGCGTTGTGCGCTTTTATTGCAATTAAACATGCAATTTGGGGCCAGCAAGATACTTATGTATCCATAAGATAAACACTTGAGTATACAAGTGTGAATCACAAGTTTTACTTTGCTGACCAGCGTTAAATAAACTTATACTGAACTCGAAAAAATTACATTTTATTATTATTTTTATTTATCAGCTACCAAATATTTGTTCTACTCGTCGTATACGCAACATTACTTTGATATACTGTCAAGCGCTCGTTTTTTTTTACTCTTCAACATATTTTTGATGAAATAGCACTTTATATGATTTATGATTCGATTGGAAAGATTACGACAGACGCCAAAACATATGGGCTCTTGCTCTTACTGCTGCTGCTGCTGTTGATGACGACAACAGCTGCAATTTAGAAATTAAATTTGCCATGCAACATTAAGAGCCAGCAATAAATGAAAAAGAGTCGAAGCAACAACAACACAAACATGAGCGCTGTGATTCAGACTGCCCCAGCCCCAGCCCCAGCCCCAGACCTAGAAGCAACTCCTCTTCTGCTCTTTTTTCTTAAGAACTCCAACTCTAAGACTCGCTGAGGACGACACATGTTGTCGCTTTTAGTTTGTGTGTTTATTTTACGCTAATATCCGGCAGATACTCATGCCCTCGCTAATAATTCATTATCTGCTGCAGCGTATCTGTGAATGTATCTGTAGCTTGTATCTTCGTAGGTGTTGCCAACCAGGCAAGGCGCTTGCATTTTCGTATTTGTGTTTGTCGAATGTGAACAAAAGTTCCCTTATGTATTATTTTTGTTAATTAAGTGCAATAAACTGTGGCATCGAGACAATGAACCTTTTACTTTGTTAGCTTTTTATGCACCAGATCAATGTCAGCTATAGACTCCTGCATATGACGTCATAGTCATTACACACTTTTCTGCATAATTTCGTGACCAGTAGTAATAGAGTCAGCGAAGCGGGAATTCTACAACATTTTACAATTAAAGTATGGTTTGTGGTGAGATAGCAGGAACTTTGAATTAAACGGAGCTACAAATGTAGAACTGGAGATTTTTTGTTGAAAATCTCCTTAGACAAATTTGGAGAGAATATTAAGTTACGGCAGCAAAGAGTTGCTATCGAAATAGATTTGAGCTTGATTTGAAATTTCAGTTAAATGTATTCTTCAACATCGAAATATGTCAAGAGACTTTGCATTCACTTATAGTGCAAATGATTTTACATTTACAATAATTTACCCAAAAATGTGTCGGCTTGTCTTTGTGGTCTTGGCATATCGGATTTCAGTGTAAAAGACTTTTGTTTTACTTTCCTGTGCCGTCGTCTATTAGCAATAAAAAAAGACTGACCATATAATAGCCACATACATGCATACAGCTTATTAAGTCTCTAACGATTCCGCGAAGCTTTCGATGAAGTTTTGCATGCCAGTCAGTCCTCTTGGGTGTGTCCTTACTGCCAATTTGTACTCAACTCTTTCTGCTCTTTTTGTGCTTTGCTTCTTTTTTTGTGCTGGCAAAAATATAATACGCGTAATTACGAGCTTAGTCTCTGAGCCGGAGTGAGAGAGATGAAAAAATAACTAGCAAATCAAATTGAAAGCCGAGCGAAAATCTTGTGCATTAGCAAAACATCATGTTTCACTGGAAATGGCACGCACTGTAAAATATGCTAACCAGTCGGAAGGCCGGGACCGGGACCGGGTCCGGGTCCGGGCCCGTCAGTTGTTGACTATAGACAACAACAAGGTTGCCAGGCAGTGGGCAGATTTGAGGCACAGACAAGTGCTGTGGGTACGAAGCCAACGAGCGCATCCTCAAATAGACACAGCACTACAGATACTAAGCGGAGTGCACTGTGGTTCAATACCCATAGTAATCATGGAAAAATCTTTAGAAATAAGATTGCTGCCTCTGAGCTTGGAATGCTGTCCTATTGGGTTCATAAGCCTATTCCAACTATTTAGACATGATTCGACTTTATCGAAATTAGATTTGAAAGATGAGTTTACTAAATGATGTTTTCTATTCGAATTCTATCTGAATAACATCGACAATTGACATTATTTACGGCTATTGTTGAAGATATCGACTTTATCGGTAATTCCCCGAAATTTGATGTGAAAGACCTTTTTGGAAAACGATGATTTCTATTCTTATAATCTGAAAAACATTGTCAATCCACATAAATAGTTAATCTATTCCAACTGTATAAACATGATCCCACTATATGGCTAATACCCTGAAATTTGAATAACATCGACAATCGACATTATGCCTGTTCGAGTAGAAATTATTTAATCTATTCCAACTATTTTTCAATTCTTCATTCTATTTACAGCAGTCATTTTAAACTTTGACCACTGTGCCCATGTGTCGACACTTGTAGATTTGTTATTAATGTACTTGGCTGTTGAGCTTGTGCCTTAATTTATGGCACTCTCGCTGCCGCCTGTTTGTCCTCAATCCATGTCCTTGTCTGTGTATGCCAAAGGATTTTCGGGTCTCACCTTTTTGCCTGTTGCCGCTGCCGCTGCCGTTGCCCAGCGCCAATGCCAACATTGTCAAGCTCTCTGGCTGTAACTTTTGTTGTTATTTGCCATTTTTGCTCATTGTCACTTTATTTTTATAGACATTTTTTGCAATTTTCCACTCTACGCTTCTCCTCCTCCACCTCCCCGCACACTCTTGGCTTTTTATGCAGCGCCATCGACATCGACATCGACATCTCCTCGCTTTATGATAATTTTTATGGCTTATTGTGTTTGATTACACGTGTAGAGCTGTGAGACCAAAACATCAACAACAACACAAGTCGGTCTGGTCTGGGTCTGGCTCTGGCTCTGGCTCTGGTCTTTTATTTAAGCGGGTTTCTCTTTGTGTCGCCCGAGAGTGCCATTTTTATTGTTAGTATTTATAAAAATGTTTATATATTTTTTAGCAAAAGGTTTCTTTTCGATTATTGTAAAAATAGAAGTGTATAATTTTTGATTTGTGCGCTTCACTTAATTATATACAATTTCAAATGTTTAATAACAATGTGTACTTATGTCAATTTCTTCTTCTTTTCGTTGCAGGTATGTTATTGAGTCTTAGTTTGAAATTAAATGATCTACAAGTACATAGTTTGCTCGTAAGTCAATGTCTGAAAATCAAAACCATAAATGGGGAAAAATTGTTTTATTTAAATTAATATATAAATACTGGTATACATATATCAACAGTTTTAGTTCAAAGAAAAAGTGCAGACGCTTATGAAATCTACTAATCAGACGAGCTAGTGCGACTTAAAACGAATTAAACTAACATATAATCGAGCTTTAACAACGTATTACGAATATAAAATCGCTGTTGCTTGAAATTATAGTTGTCTAAGTCTTATGCACTTATTTCTTATTCACAAAACATATCAAACAGGAAAATTTAATTTTTATTAAAATTTCTATGAAGTCAAACAATGCAACAAGAATAATAATGTTGCAGCACTTGGGAGCCACACAATAAAATGTGAGATAAACTGCAATCTTTTATATGAGAAAGGAAAACTCGATACATCGTAAAATTCCCCGATAATATCAATGTCGATGTTTTTGCAAGTCCAGTGTATTAAATTTTTTAAAAGCATAGATTTCACATGTATTTTACTTGATGACTGAGAAAACGTGATATATGAACTAACGAGATATGAACTAACAGCATCTGTGGCGTGTGCCTGAAAAAAATAGTAAATTATACTAACGATATAATTAGGCATTGTAAGGTGTTCAGGAATTTTTAATTGAATTAAAAAAATTGAAAAAAATATAATCGATACATTTAAATATACATTAAAGACCCTAGCTGTAAATCAAATTTGTATTTATATTTAAATAGCTAAGTGTTGCAAGCAAAATTGGTAACGGGCAAACTCTCTTACTTAAACGTCTTCAATCTACAGTTGCCTCATTAAATATTTTCTATGCATTGATTTACAATTTAAAAAGAAAGTCTATTGCTGCTGCTGCATTAGTTTCTTATCAAGCAATAAATCTAAAATGACATTTCCGTTTTGCATTAATTTATTAACAACAAGAAGTCGTTTCTTTTTGCATTCTGCCTCTACACTATTGACTCTGGCGCTTTTTAAAAAACTTGCACTAGCAATAAAACTTAATACAACTACACCAACAACAACATGCTTAAGAAACCGCAAAGAATTGTAGAAAACGTCAAACGACATTATTTGTATTTGCTTTGGATTTATGGCGGGTATGGCGACTCAAGAAACTTTTAACACAACTACTCCTCATCTCCATCTCCACTCGAATGCCGCTTACTCGTTCGCACACACATGACTCCACACTCACACAAATGCAATCACATACGCAAGTAGACAAGCTTACGTTACGTGTGCGCGTTCCAATTGCCAAAGCGTTCCGCAAGAATATTGCTACTGCTACGAAAACTGCGACGCAATTGTGGCGCTGAACTGTACAGTGGAGGACATTGACATTTTGCATTTTCGTTTCGTTAGCATTTTTCGTTCGTTTCGCCCCAGCCAAGATAGAGACTGAGAACGAGTGCGAGAGAGAATGAGCCCCAACAAGCAGTAGCAACGTGTGGAAAAGAAACAACTTTTTTTTTTTGTTAGCCAAACTGCTTCTTCCTATAGTGCTGTTTAGTTGTTGTTGTTGATGTTCTTGCTGTTTCCTACGTTTTCGCCATTGGAGCTCATTAAAGTTGTGATAATGCGCGACGGTTTCTCATGTTCTCACCTCAAAAATGCTTGACAGTTTTATAGAGCATTTTGTAGCTAAGAGCCCAGCACCGTGCGTTTGACTGTGTATTTGAGTTTATAGCCCACCTTTTGCTATAAAAACTAATCCATAGCACTAAACTAAGATTTGTTCTCTTGCTGAAATCTTAAAAACATGTGGCCACACTTGTACTTACACATACATAAATTTAAGTACTCACAATCATTGAAATTCAGAAGAATCTAAATACTTTACGGGTTTGTAGTTTAATTGCCAGATTTTGAGGGTGCCACAGAACTTAACTCAATTGAACTGTCTTCTGTATCATTCACCAAGCTTAATGAATTGGTGTGAAAATACAATGGACAGAATGGTTATAGATTGCTCAAAGACTTTATTAATTTAAAGCCCAAAGAAATAGTTCATTAAATATGCTTTCATTTCATCACTGAAAGATTTATGCAAATTATCTTAATAGATTGAGATGCTTGAAAGTTTATTTGCTCGAACCAATTATAAAAATATACCATACCACACATTTAAATTTTTTTAATATTTTCCCATTTGACCATTTCGTATTCGCAACTCAGCCATAAATATAAAATATTCCTCAAGACTTTAGTAAAGTTTCAGTTAAGCTATTAAACAAAGTTTCCTTCATTTCCGTTTACTGCGTTGCGACAATTTCAAGCTTAGCGCACTTCCTTTTTGGCAACTCAAACTTCAAACAATTGCAAGTAATTTCCATTTCATGTTAGCAATACGTTTAGTTGAAAAGCAAGGACATTTCCTTGAAATTATTTTGGCGGTCAAGCCCCAAAAATAAAAGAACGCACGCCTTTGATATTTCTAATGCGCAATTTCAAGTGAAAACACGTCACAGAGCGAACAACAACAAGATGAACGAACCTCCAACCACTGAGAAAAAAGGGGATATTTAATCAGCATAAAATAAAAATTACGTATACGTCGCGTATATACGTGTGTACATATGTTGATCTGCAAGCACAAAAAAAAACATATGATAACGAGGCGGCAAGGTGAGATAATTAGAAGAAATTTAATATAAAAAATGCTGTGCGTCGCGCTGCAAACACACAACATGCTCAACAATATTTGGGATGGTGAAGTTTGGAACCCTATCCCAACCGGCGTTTTGACAGCATGAATGGGGCGGCCTGACAATGAAGCATACACACTCATACACTCAAAGAAGCTGTGCGACACGGCGACAAAGCGACAAGCAGCTGTTTGGATTCCCACAAACGTTGAAGAAAAGCTTTCACCTCGGCCCCCATAAGCCGCAGCAATTTTGCTTTTTATTTCTTTGCAAACACAAAATGACGCAAGCGCATAGAGAGAGAGAGAGAGAGAGAGAGCAGTGGCTCGCTCTTGTTCTCTTCCCCAGTTGGCTTTGCTAATTGGAGCAAAACAAACAAACAAAATGGCAATGGGTCGACTTGAGTCGTGTTCCAATGCTACGTTGTTTCGCATTCGTTTCATTGTTGTTCACATACATACAAACATAACTCTGCATATATGTACGTATATAGCAAACTATTGTTGTACGTGACTTGACTTTTGTAAGGTAGGTCGTCGATGCCAAAGGGGGGGAAATGTTTCACTTTTTTATGCTCTCTGTCTTTACACAACTGCAAATGTAATGTGTAAGGATTTAATGCTGTGTGAGTCTTTTATACGCCTTCTGTCTTTTGTTTTTGTTCCATTTGCATACTTTCTGAGCTGAGAGCAGCTGCATTGCCGCCTCTATCTCGCTCACGCTCTCTCTGCTCGTTCGCTTATCTGACCGTATTGATCTCGTTACAATTTGAAAATGTGTGTAATTTGTTTGTCTGACGCAGACACGACGACGTGTTTTTTTTTTATTTTGTGTTTTTGCTTTTGCTTGTGCTTGCTTTTGTTTTTGTTTGGCTGCTACGCTGGCTTTTTTTTTTTGTTTTGCTTGTGCTTACGTCACATGGCTGTTGCAGTTCTTGGCATTGTTGTTGTTACTCGTCTGTGTTGTATTTGTGTCTTTGGAAAACAAGTTTGTGAATTAAGCTCTATGGCTCTATTGGATAGCTGCCAAGTTGATTAACAATATAAATTTGTTAATAATTTAATATGCAATCAAAAGCAGCAATAAATAGCATGCGAAGTTTCAAAAGTACAATTAATATGCAAAACATGCTGACCAAAACAGCAACGCGCACACTTAAGGCAATATATGTATGCATAATTTCCTGCCTAAATTACGGTAATACTAACAGCATTGCACAAGTGTCGAAACAAGTAACAACAGCTATAACAATACAAGCAACAAAAACTGGCCCCAAAAAATCCATTTACCCACCTTAACTTTGGCCATATGTAAAACAACAAACAATGCGCAAACATAAACTACACACATCACACATACATACATATACATAACACTGCCCAGGCCGTTTAAGTTGAACTTTATCGACAGGAAACTTCATTATAAACGACATTGGCACACAGACACACAAACAAAAACTTTTGGCTGCCTATTGGACAAATATGCAGCCGGCCACAGTGAAACGAAACTATGCGGTAATTGACCAACTGAAGTTCGCCTAAAATAAAACAAAAATAACTGTGTGATTCAAATTATGAGGCTATGAGCGCTGTTTTCCCTACTCGTGGAGCCCGCTACAAACAAAAAAAAAGAAAAATAATAATAACAGCTACAAAATATGTCTAACATTGCAACGTGACCATGTTGCCTGCACTTGTAACGTGTTGTAATGCTGCCTTTGTATGTAGCTGTAAACTTGTTCAAGTTGCATGCCGTACACACACATCGAATGTTGAATGTGGGCACGACAGAGAGAAAAAAGTTGGCGTGAAAGAGTTGCTTAGATAGACCGGGCTTATTCGAAAAACTAAAAAAAACTCGATTGGAGGCTTGCGCAAAAAAAAATATATACACATATATGAATGTGTACAGACAAGCTACAGTTAAAGAAACGGAAAACAAAATAAAAATTATAGTATAATAAAGAATTACGAATTAGCTGATTTTTTTTAATCAATTGATCAATTGATGAATCAAATTGATTATTTTATATAACAAATATGTAAACTTAGGGATAAAAATAAATATAAAATAAAAAAAAATTAATGTAAATAAATAAAAAAAAACTTTTTTTTAATATCAACGCGTACCTCAAATCCATAGTTAAACAAATGGCAGAAACTGAAGATTATAATATCATGCAGAATCTAAGTTTTCAATTACGAATTAGCAGATAAACTTATTTAATAAAAGATGAAAATGATCATAACGAATCTAAATAAATACATGACTTTATTTAAACAAATCCAAAGTTTCATTTATAGAATTTTAAGTTATTTTTAAGAAGTCGGAATCATAGACATATTATGATTCATAAAAATCAAATCTACATATATATCATAACCACAAGTTTCGTCACACTGTAAACATGCTGCAGCGACAAAAATGCATTTCGATCGTAATTCGTCGTTGGTTGTTTCTTTTCTTTTCTTTTATTTTATTTTATTTGTTTGCATGGCTGCTTCGTCTGCTTTGGTAGCGTTGGTTTTTTACTTTTTGTGATTGGCACGTTTCTGTTATTACGTTTGCTGTTGTTGTTGTAAAATAGGCAAAAGTAGTGAAAACTCGTTTTCTACATGCCTCGCGTTGTGAGTTGCTGCGCGCTGCTGTTGTAGCAGCTTTGAAGTTTAACTACTTTTGGAGGCAAGCTCTTCTTGTGTTAGTAGTAGTAGTTGTTGTTTTTGTTGGGGTGTTTTATTTTATGGCGTTTCTTGCTGTTGCTATTGCCATATCCTGTAGCCAATGACGCCCAGTTGAGCTCGCCCCGCACTCCTGCCTGACTGAATGCCTGTCAGACGGGGTTGCCTTGTCTCGCTAAAGTTGCTGAGTAGGTCAGGAATGCTACACAAGTTGTTGTTGTTGTTGTTGTGTTGTTGTTGTTGTTGGTGTTGCTGCCTTGTTGAACAAGGCTAAAATCAACAACAACAACTATGCGTCGCGCCCACTTAGCAACTGCAACTTGTAGTTTTTTCTTCTTGCACTTTTTTATCTGCGCTACTACTTCCTCTCGTATTTTATAAGCATTTACCGTTAGAAGCAGCTTAAGCAGCAAAGTTGTTGCCTACAATTTGCTTCACTTCGTTTCGTTTCATTTCGTTCTGTTCTAAACCCCCCCCTACGACCCACCACCTTGCCAAGTCTCTGAAGCTTCGCAGCGAATTTCAATTGAGGCCCAGTTCAGTTGCTTTGACAGCTTTTGACTGTCTGTCAGTTTAGCTGTTGCTGTTGCTGTCTGTCATGTCATAAAATTAAATTAACACTATGCTGCATGTAGGGCTTATGTATCTAGTTTAATTTTTGCTTTGTTTATTGCACTGCGATTTGACAGTTATCCTTGTTTGCTGCTTTATGCTGTTTACCCAGCTCCTTTTTATTGCATATTGAAATTTAGCTGCCAGCACGAAATTGCTAATTTCATAAATAGAGCGAGAGACGTTAAATTCTAAATTGACTATTACAGGAATTACCGGAACTGAAATTGTTTAAAGTTGTTATAGGAATTTTATAAAAAATAAGTTATGAATACGAGCTTAAGCTTCGATTCATTCATTCCGTTAATCGGATGTCAATTCAACTGTCACGCTAAAGCAAAAAGCGATTGACATGTCATTAGAGAGAGCCAGTTTAGAAAATAGAAAAGCCGCAATATCCAAGACGTCATTTGCCTATAGCTGCTTAGCTTAATGCCTGTGTGTGTGTGTGTAGTGTGTGTGTGTGTGTGTGTGTGTGTAACAGTAAACCACAATCAGCCCCGTCGTCATTATTTCCTATTAAGCCTAGTTGGAGTTGGATTTTGCTATAATTAGCAGCAAATCTTTGGTGACAACAGCACTCAATGCTGCACTCAATAATGCAAACATAACATGACTGCAATCTACATAAAATGCGCTATACACACACACACACACACACACATACACATACATCTGCAACTGTCGCTGTGTATCTGTTAGTTTGCCAGTTAGTGCGCTTGTAATTAGACAAAACTAATTAATGTGCGCTAAAATTTGTTCCATACAGCTTCGTGTATTTACCTGCGACTAGCTTCATATGCAATTAACAACAGTTGAAGGTGCTGCTGGTACCGTTAGCTGCTGTTTGTTGCCAACTTGCGAACGCTTGTGGTATTAATTTTAAAGCAGCTTAGAGCTGGGGCGGAAATTAGTTATATATACATAATTCAACATAAAAAGACATAAGTCTTCTGAGCAAGCTTAGCAGCTAAGCAAGCTACAAGACTTGGGTAATTTGTAAAGCATTTAAGCCTTGAGGGTGTTCTATGAGTTTCTTAAATCAGTGCAGGTTAGAGTAAAAGAGTTAAAAGTAAATTTTAATTACGCAGTCGACAAAGTTTTTAGCTCGAATCATATGTTAGTAGCACTCACAGCTTAAGCAGCAGATTAAGATTCAAAAATTGAAAGCTTAAATTGTCATTGCCCAACTTTTTATAAACATTAAAGGTTTTATAAGAAATGTAAGCAGGGTAATCATGAAGTTGAATATGATATGGAGAAGGATTTGTGGCACATCTAATGAATTATGAGTGTGTCGATTGCGTATATTTGTCCATCTGTCTGTATGAGCAACAAAAACTCAGAGAATATAAGAGCTGGAAACCCCAAATTTAATATGCAGATACTTCTATTCTCTCCACGAATTCCTATAATTCTAAAAATATATAAATCTTTATTCCAGCATAAAATATACTCAAAGTGTATCAAAAGCATGACTGCACCCAAGTTTAGCGTAATTATTTATTATTTTATTTTGAAATGTGTGTAAAGATTTGTTAATAATCATATCGCGCAGCCTTTTAAATTTACTGTAGCAATAAAGCTAGAGCATGTGCTTCATAAAAATTGAGCACATTTGGTAAAGTACTAGGTCAATCTGCGCTCAGCTGCTCGATTACTATGTAATGTGCTCCCATTAGCAAGTGGATGCAAGTACGTGCGTAATTTGTTTAAAACGAAGCAACAAGGCGTGCTAATCCCCTGCTCCATTTCCCAGGCGACAAAACTTTTGCATAAGTTTCGATTCATAGCAAAAAAAAAAATAACAGTCTGCGTTAACTGCTTGTCTCTTATACGCCTTTCCTCTTTGGCGATGCCAATTGCCTCAAGTTCAAGGTTGTCTCGCTAGCTTTGGCGCGAGCTCTCTTTGCGCTCTCACGTTTTTGGGCGTGAGTGTGAGCGGATTGCTTGGAGCAGCCGGAGGATGTCATGAGGCTCAAGCTTGCCGCCGCTGTTGTTGTTGTTGTTGTTCTCGAAGCATATTTTCAGGGTGTTGTCACCGGCGACGACGACGACGCAGCCGACGCAGCACCCGAGCTCAGGTTATTTACCCAGCGCTTTGAATTCGTTGAACTTGAATTCGAACAGAGCGTTTTTTTTCGGGTAACCCATTCGCAATTTGGTGGGTGGCAGCCAGCCCGCCTCTTGCATAGTCGATTGAGTTGTGAAATATTTCTGTAATCAGATTGCTCATTTTATAATGCACCATAAACAAGCCTAAGACCTTATATAGATTAACAAACATTATCAATAACTTGATAAGCCTTGCAAATTGACTTTGTTCAATACTTTTCACACATTTAAAATTCGCACATTCATTAGAATAAATATTATAAGGAAAAAAATCATTTACCCTTTACTGTGCTGTTATTAAAATTATGGAGTTGACCTTTCGTTTGAGAAGCAACCACAGTTTTTAATTTAGGAAACAACAATAACAACATTAGAGCTAGACAGGCCGCAGTCTTGACAAACACAACAATAAAAATCGTAAGTAAGGATGGCTAAAATGTCAAAGCAAATAATTTGCAATTTGGTGAGCAGAAAAGAAATATTAACTGTTAAACAGCATAAGCAACAAAAACAACTAAATGTGTTACGCATGATGCTTCGGCAATAACAATAACAAACACAGTTGAGAACAGTGGCTGCAAAAAAGAAATGAGCAAGCAACAAATCGAAAAGCTTTTTGACGGTTGAATGTCCGCAGATCCTGAGTTCATTCACCGTTGAAACCAAAATCAAGATATAAAAACAACAGCAACGTTGACAGCGACGCCTGCATACGTAAGATGACAACAACAAGAACAACAGCAATAAGAATACATGAAACACACACACACACACCCACAAGTGTAGCAGCACTGTCTACAAATAAAGCTTTCAACGCACTTTAGAAGAGATAGAAGAGAGAGAGAGAGAGAGAGCGCTCTCTTTTGTGTATAAAAACAATGTTTGTGTTTGAGTGTGAAATGTATGTAAATAAAATGCGTATGCGAGGCTGAAGTGGGTTAATATTAATACAACAAATGCGATCCACTACAAAAAGGAAGACAACGAAGGACAAGCGAGCAATGACCGTAAAATGACCACTCTCTCTCTCTCTCTCTCTCTCTCCTCTCTCTCTCTCTCTCTCTCGGAATAGACAGGCAAAGAAAAAAAATATAACAAAGTGGGCACACAGATTCTAAAGGGTTTTCCAAATTTATGGAAATTCATAAGCACCCACTCTCTCTCTCTTTCGTTCTGTGAGTGTGTAAAAAGGCTTATAGCGCCGCAGCGCCTAAAAGCAGGCAATGAACCTTACATATATGAGCATGCATACACAGCTGGCGCCACAACATTTTGGTGGCAGCTGATTTATGAGATTGCTGCATACGCAATGTTATATATATATCTTTTTTTTGGGCTGTGTGTGGGTGTCAAAGTTCAGTGCGTAGGATTTTCAAAAGTATTTCTGAATTGGCTTGGATTTTATAGTTTTCGTATTGTCTAAAGCAGTATTTCGTATTATAAGGAAGCTATTCCATGAGTTTAACAATTCGCTAATTATCTAACGACACGTGTGCCTGTTCTTCTTGCATTATGGACACGCGCAAGGATAATTACACAATTACCAGGCAAAAGGAAAGACAGTCGAACAATAAATGCCATGGAATCTAAAGTAATGCCACACTTTGTACAAACAAAATATCAAATTAAACGACAGACGACAATCATAGGACATTACTGTGTACTATGTGTAAGGACATTGTGTAAGGACATTGTGTGATGAAACGACGCCTCACATGTCAGTGATAAATGAACAATTTATTAAATTACCACGTAGCCAAATAGAAATCAAAGTAATGTAGGCAAATATGTAGAGAAGCGAGAGCGAGAGAGAGAGAGAGAGAGTAAAAGGGATATATGGTTAGGGACATTGTGCGTCGTCGTTGATTTATTGTCGAGGAAAGTGATATAAATGTGGACAAATGAGTCTGTGTAAAGGTATCGACCAAAGGCCCCAGCCACTGACAGATGAGCGTGGTTAGCGACAATGTTGACAAACATGGTTAGAAGGCTTTAGCGTAGGAGCATGAGCTTGTGGTAGGATAGATAAATTAGCTGGCTACGTAGGCTAGGGATTTATTGAAATCTGTTTTTTTTTTAAAAGCTTCCTAAATGAATAGGGAAAATGAAACAATGACAACTGTGCTAAAATTTATTTAGACCTTTAATTATTCTTTCAGCATATGCTGGCCAATTCTAAAATTTAATAAATTGTATATTTGTTTTTGGCTTTTATAATCGCTAAGATTACCTTTTTTTTCTACAAAACAACGCCCAATCGACTCTGCTTCTCAATCTGTCAACCCCTCTTTATTTTCCTAACCGAGTCAGATTATATTGATATACCATAGATTAACTCTATATGGCAGTATTTGGAAATTTACAACAATTATGCATAAAAATTCAAAAGTGCAGTCAAGAATAAACGAATTGCATTCTTACATATGAATTCCAAAATAAGTTCGATTCTTTTTACTATACATACAAAATCACGACATAGAGACAAGAACATGCCACCCCAACACTCACGCTAGTGACGTGGCCGTAATTAAAGCAATCGAACAGGAACTCAAGTATACTTTGTTGGGCTGCGCGTAAAGAGGAAAACAAAAGTATAAGCCCAAGCCAACTGGTGAATAAAACCAGTCCGAAGTCCGCTTTCAGTTGCTTTAGCAATATTTCGTGTACTACTTCCTAGGCAATGACGTCAGCGTATAAAAATAACTATTTTTATAAACGTCCAACGAGCGGCAAACAGAAAATAAACGACGAGCAGCAGAAATACAAAGTTGAGGGCATTTTATATATTTCTTAAGCGCACAATGCTTGGGCGACATTACAAGTGTACGCTGGTTATATCAAATTGTTTGTTATATGCGCATTAACTTGTTCATATTTGCATTCCACATGGCTCTGCCCTTTGTGGCCCTATACACACTTCATTAGTCAACGTTGTGGGTTTTATTCGGGGTTCAGTGAACTCCACTGGTGCCTAGCACGCAGGACATTAGCCTTTGGGTATGCTCAGCATTATACTATACTAATTGATTGGCTTTTTGCAGTTTATCTAATCAAGAATATAATGAACTTAACACGTGTAGCTTCGATAACTTGCCGAGGTTCAATGGCATTGCCTTTGACCGATATTAGGCATAGGGAAGTGTTATAAAGACTTCCAATCAGTCAAATAGATTTCGCTCTAGTCATTTGTCACTTGTCTGCCCATTAGGCATCTTAGTCATCTCAATCAGCCGTAGCCGTAGCCGCAGCCGCAACCTCCGCAGCTTTCATTTTATAACATGACACAACACAATTCGCTTCATCAAAGCACCGCACTGAGAATTTCAAAACCGTTAAGCGCATTTGACTGATAAGTCGCCTACTTGGCCACTTGAGACTGAGACCACGCAATTTGCCAAAAGTTTTTGACATTTAAGAAGTTGCTTGAAGTGAGCTACTGAAGTTGCCAGCCAAGTTATAGCTCAACTTTGAATTAACTTTGAGAACTAAAGACACAAATTTGGAACATCTACTTTCTATATTCAAATTATTATTTCACAAAGTCTGATCTCTGTGATGCGAACACTTATAAATAGACACTAAAATCTATTTTTAGTCTTTCACCTTCGCAACAATGCGCGATAAGCTCGTAGCTACTTAACCCTGAAAACATTTTCAAATAAAAAAAAACCAATCTAAACAAAATAAAACCACACAATACATATAAACACAAAAGCAAGCAAATTTTGTTATAAGCAAATTAAATAATTTTGTGTGTTGGGCAAAGCCTTGCAGCCATTTAATATTTTTCAATTAACTTTTATAAAGCCCAATGCTACAGAAAATGAATAAGCCAGTGAATAGTTCCGCCCACCTTAATGTACAATCTGTGTGTTTGTTTATTTGTTTGTTTGCTTGTGTTTGTTTGATGCATTGACAGCGGAAGTTCTTCAATCAATCAGTCCAACTAGCTGAATGGCTCGTAGTTTGCTCAATGAGAATTATAGTGTGCAAGTGTGGGCGTGGCCTTAAACTAATAATAATATTTGAATTTATATATTTTTATATTATAAACACTTTTAATTTATATTTATGTTTCTTTTTTACAGGTAAGCCAAGCCTCGATTCAAAACTCATTGAAGCTGACTCAAACAGTTGATTGCCATTTAATCGTAAGTCATGTCCTTGCTACAATTGGGACTAAAGCTTAACGCACATTTCACATTTAATCTGTTTGCTTTCTCGAACTTTCCACGCCACTGAGTGTCGCACAAATCAGAATTTCTTATAAATTGTTAATGTCAACACTTTATGTTGGGCAAGTTAGCTCTTGGACATAACTTTTGTTGTTGTCTATTTGTGTCTTGACTGCCACTTGATTCGTGCTTAATTTTGCTTATTGCCTTGTAATGAAAATTAATTGCGGTCATCACATCTGCCACGACAATTTCTATATTCTTCTTTTTTTTATTCGAGCCGGATCCGAGCATTAAGAAATTGTTTGCAATTTCAAAAGTTGTGCGATTAATATCACATTTGCTTTAGAAATGTTACACAATATTAAATTAATTTATACTTTTGCATTTTTTAAATTCATATTTACACAGCAGATTAATTGGTTTAATTTCTTTGCATTGACGACCTCACTGTATGTGGGCAGCAGCCAATGGCAATTAAATAAATGTTGAACTCAAGCCCATTCGAGTTATTCTTTTTATTTAGTTCAAAATCAAGTAGCTTGTTTTAGCTGTTTTAGATCAGAATAAAATCAGTGACAATGCAGCTATCGATACTATCGCTAGTTTATTTGACTCCTCAATCGACATTTTTATATCATATTTTTAATGCAAGATGTTTGTAATTTGTATACTATTCATATAAATACAGTTTTATTATATTTTTTTCGTCTTCATTATCTAGCGCAAACCGCATTTAATCACCAAATGCAATTCCATGAGTCACTTTAAAATTGTTTTGTCAGCTAAGTTTTAATTCACTTTATTGTTATTTTTATGCTCTAGCGTTAATGCAACTGAAGAGTCTTAAGTGTTGGCTTTTCTAACAAATAACATTTTATACCAACACAAAGTCGCTTCTAAGAAACCGCAGATATTTTATGGGCTACCAAATTTTTTAATTACCCATTGCGCTGACCACAAACCCAAGCAGTGACAGCTCCCAAATGGAACCGCATTCCTTCCCAGACACTTGTATCAGGTAGTCAGTACTCTCTCTCTCTCTCTTACAGTTTTTTAAAATTAGTGCGTACGTTTTATCGCTAAAAGCTAAATACATATGTCATACATATATATGTATGTAAATCGGAGCAGAAATATTTTGCATATTTGGCACAAAGTAATAAGCCAGCTTAACAGCCGCATTAACATTTTCATTTTAAATGAATGGGCAGCAAATACACTGAGAGAAACTTGTACGCATGTCAGCAGTCTATGGATAGTAACTCGTATTTAATTCTTGCTGTGTGTGTGCGAAATTTAAGGCGCATTTCCTTATTGCATTTTGTACAAAGCTTTGGGTTTTTTTCTCAGTTTTTTCATTTTATATATTTTCTTATTTATGTTGTGCGGCGTGCGCCTTAAATGTAAACATTTGCCAATGAGGCAGTTTATATTTGCGTCCCCATTTATTACTCATAGAAACGACTACAAATCGCATATA
The DNA here is from genome assembly GCF_011750605.1 of Drosophila busckii. Taxonomy (NCBI): domain Eukaryota; kingdom Metazoa; phylum Arthropoda; class Insecta; order Diptera; family Drosophilidae; genus Drosophila; species Drosophila busckii. The sequence continues at coordinate 91,262 of NW_022872723.1, read as the reverse complement.
AGCCTCGGCCCGAGTTCAATGACCCCTCTTGCCATGCAATATACTAAGTGACGCATATATGAAATTCTAAGCATCGTTTTTTTGACATAATGTGTATATAGCTTATGCTACTTTCAATCTTTGTTTGCGCCTATTGCTTAATTTCTCTTCTATTTTTTTTCATTTTAAGCGCTGCTTTTAAAAATAGCCAAGACCTTTGCTATGATTTCGACTTCTTGGCCTGCGAATAAGTATACAATGTGTTTGTTTTTGATAAGAGCTTCAGGCGCATGAGTTGTATAGGATGTATTAAATATTCATTCAATTTTAAAAGACTTTCCAGCGCGCTTTAATATCGAACAAAATACAAATTTAAGCTCAGTGCATAGTTTTATTCGCTTGGCATTCTTTTCTCTTCTATCTTTTGAATGCTGTAAGCCACATTTACAGTTTGACATCATTATGATAACTGTACTTGCCAGCTAGCAATGGAACTTGGCATATTCATTTGCTTGACAAATTTGCATTCAAGTTACATGTATGGGATTATGGCATTGTCTTCATTGTTGCCCAAGCAGAAGTAAGTAACGCAGCACTATTATTACTTTTATTGTCTGGAATCCCACACAAACGAAAACACACACACACGCATAGCAAAAGGCTCTCACGCTTTAAGCTCGCAACTACTGGCGCGTTGTTAGCCCCACTTGAGTTTATTATTTGGCCAAAACAGCGACATGATGCCAGCGATAAGCAATACACTCGTTTCGTAGTCAATTTGCATAAATAGTTTGGGCGTTTAGGCGTTAGATTTTCGTAAATTTTCAACCGCATTTCGTTGAGTTTTTTATGCCATGCCAAAAGCTTTTTGTGGCTTCAATAAGCGATAAACACGTCAACAGGTGGGCCTGTGGCTTCTGTGCTTCGCGTTAGGCTTTTAATTCATTTTACCTAACTGTCTACTTCAAAGTCTTGTATGGTTTCGTTAGCTTTATTTGAAAATTATGCATAGAAGTTTAGAATAAGTATTTTTTTCAAAATCTTAGTTTCGCCATAGTCCATTTTCAATTGTACTTAAAACATTCACAAATTTCAGCGTATTCATTCAAAAATTGCATTCCTTTATGTGCTCTGAGAATTGTTTCGTAGGGCTGCATAAAGTTGCTACCCTCAGGCTAAAGTGTTTACGATCTTCTTAGGACTGCCCCATCAATCTGTCAGGACTCACCCCTCCTCTGCATACATATGTATGTGTGTATAGATATATCTGCGTGCTTATTTACACAAGTGTAAGTAAGTGCAGCACTTTAAGCGAATGCAAACTGTAAACTGCAAGCTGCGAGCTGTGACTGCTTTTAATCTGCGGCAGTTTTAACATATTTTTGCATTTACGTCACATGGAATTACACTATGCGTGACATGCTTTTATGTCCGCTCGATGTGTGCGTGAATAAATGTGAACATAACCTCACCTAACCCAGCCCTGGCAGCATACAGAGAGTCCACATAAAATGCAAACTTCAACTTCAAAACAACAAAAGCAAGAACATGATGAAGAAGAATACAACAACGTTGACATATTTCCGCAATGTGGCTGCAGGCTGCGATGCAAAGTAAAGCAAACGGACAAGTATAGGGAGAGAGCGTGTGTGTGTGTGTGTGAGTGAGAGAGGGAGAGCATGCGTCTGTTGCACAATTAAGAATTTGTTATGGAAGTCGTTTTTGGGTCTTTTAAACTGCAACTGCAGCTGCCCCTGGGCCAATGTTTGCCGGTGCATTATGCATTGGGGTAGGACCAACCAACCAACCAAGAGAGCCGAAAAGAGAGAGTGAGTGATTGAGTGAGTGCAGTGAATGTAAGTGAGAGCTTTTTGAAGCTGTGTTCCGAGCTTGATTGACCAGCTCTAAGCACTATGAATGCAAAAACGAAACAAGAACTTTTTGTTTTGCTTTGCTTTTAATTTCTTTTTGTTTTTAGTGCGCTGCTCGTCATTGCCATGGTAAGAAGAATTAGGAACAGCAGCCAGCGGCAAGCTTAACGAAGCATAAAATTGCGTAATTTACTGCGCATTTAATTTCAAGTTGCGTTGCAAAAGAATCAAACAAAACGAATTGAGAAGCGAGAGAGAGAGCAAGAGAGAGCAAGAGAGAGAGAGAGAGAGAGAGCGCACGGGCGAAGCCAAGCTTTTGCTTTTGATATGCTCTGAGAGCCATGAGAGCATTAGTTTGAGCGTAAAACTTTTGATGGCTTCCGATTATAGTAATAAGCAACTATATTTAGAGTTGGGTGCGTACTTGCAGGTGTGGGAGCGAGAAAGGTAGATTGTGAGAGCAAGGGCAAGGTACAGTAATGATCTTTTGCGAAATGAGATAAATTATTCGCAAATATAATTTTAATCTATAGATAATAAATTTTTTAACTGCCGTATACAGATCATTCGAGCTACATGCGACTGCCTTAAGCCATAAATTTAATAGCCGCCGCCCTCTTAAGTTGCTCCGTATTTTTTTTACGCTGCAATCACAGAATTCTTACTGCTGTCATTGTCATCGCCTAGTGATCGACAATCTTTTTGAAAGAAACGCGCACAGCAGACAAAAGCTCTGCCCAGACAAAGGACGTAGATGTATGAATGCCAAAGAACAAACACAAGTAAAATAAAAAGAACAAGAGAGAGAGAGAGAGATAGAGCGAGCACCGTAATACTTGTTGAGACCTACAAACCTACAGCTATGAGGTACTGGGTCTCTCTTTCTCTCTCTGGTACTTAGCAAAGCAAACAGAACCAAATCAAGTTTGAAAACAGCGCAGCCAGTTTGAAGCTGCCTACCCCACTCCCCCACTCACGTGCCCCTCTTCGCTGCTTCCCTTTTGTTCGTCTACAGTTTGTGAGTGAGTGTGTGTGTGTGTGTGTGTGTGTGTGTGTGTGTGTGTGTGTGGCTGTCACTACCTTAACCCTTTTTTGGCATTGCCAGCGACGGGCGTTGCTTGTTGCCGCCTTCGGCTTTGCAACTCGGCAACTCAACCTACATGCCACAGCTATTACCACCGCTACCAACTACCTTTTGGCTTTTGTGCGGCAAAATCTCAGTCATTGCGTTTGCCGCTTTATTTCACCGCCTCTCACTCGCCCGCCCGACCGCCTGCTCGTACATTTGGGGCTGTGTGCGTTGGTGCAGCGCTCTGTAATTAATTTGGCAGCTACACAGAGCAAAGAGAATATTTAAAACGGCATAATATCGAATTACCATTGACAGACGTGTCGACAAGCAGCAAAAGCCAGACCAAAACGAGAAAAAACAGACCAGGGAGCAAAACTATGGCCTGATTGAAACGAACTTTAGATGCTCTTCTGTTAATGATTTACTGTTAGACAGGTACTCAACAGTTGCGCAACTGTTTAGCCACTGAGTTTAAGTATAATGCAATTATTACGATAAAACTTGTCAGCTTATGAAGTTGAACTGGTCAACCCTTTTGACATTTCGCCTGACCCTTCGTTCAGTTTCAGTTCGTTCAGCTTGCTGCTGTGCCACAGCAACTTAATTAACTACCCACGGCCGCTAACTCTCTGCCCCCCTGTCCCTCGTACTCTTGTTGTTGCAGCTCGGCTTACAAACAAAACACAAATGGCATACGGTAAAAAAAAGTCCATTTAATTAAATTTGCATGAGAAATAAACAAACACAAAAGCTGCAGCCATTTGTTAATGCAAGTGACTTTGGTATCATAAAAAGAGAAAGCAGCATATAGAGAGAAAGAGAGAGAGATAGAACGTTGATATAGAAATTAATGCTGTCTAAAGGTTAAACTCACTTATTGCGGAAATTACTATTGGTCAACTATAAAATGAGTCAACTTTATAATTTTCCACATTTTAAATTTTAAACCTCCAGTTTCCGATTTGGAATAATATTGGATTAAAGTTCGTACATTCAAGTGAAACAGGTGTCGAAAACTGATACAAATAGTTTCCCAACTGATAAGGGCAGTCACCACGCCCCTGGTGGTCAACTAGGCCCAGCAGGAAGCCACATGAGCGGAAAATTGGAAAAACTCGGTGGCAAAATGAAAAGATGGGCAATTGCATTGGTCGGAGAGGATGGAAACCATTTGGGGAGCAGTGGGTGGAATAAAAACGTGAAACGTTAGACAAACCGACAGTCACACACACACACACACACACACACACACACACACTCAGGTACACAGGATACACGGAACTGCGAGTGTATGCAAAGCGTTTGTTGTAAACTTATACTTTGAGCAAACAACAAATGAAGGCAGTCAGCCAGGACTTGGCACACATGAAGACGCACAATTACATCTGTGCATGTGTATGTGTGTGTGTGTGTGTGTGCGAGGCTTAAAAGGATATGCCGTAGCCCCAGACAACAATTGCAGCCAACGTGGCAACATGGAACGTTGGAACTGTGACAATGTGCGCTCGTGTGTGTAAACAATTGTAATCCGGTAGAAAAATCACAGGCAAAAATATATAGAACCGAACCGTACACCCATGCAAAATAGAATGCCACTGCCTATGAGGCATTAGCACAGCCAGCCAGACAGCCAGTCAGAGCAACAGCGAGTTGCACGCAATTCTAATGCCTAGTGTGGTGGCTTTGCTAAAGTGCACACAATATTCAGCATGACAATGCATAAAGAAGAGAGCACAGACTGTTGGGCACTTAGAAGGCGGGTTATGATGACAACCTGTCCGAATTAATTGAAATTAATACTAATGAGTGAACTTTATAGTTCTTTATTCAAAAGTAAAAAAAACTTAAGTATCGTATTCTGTTAAGCTAAAATTGATTAATGAAAACGAATTTCAGAATGAAAACAAGGAAGAAAATTCCTTTATGGAAAAACACATGCACTATTATGTTTTATTTAATCCCGCCAGGAATACACATACTGAAAATTATGCATAAATATATTTCATATTTTGGAAAACAATTGCTGCGTCACAAAATATTCTCAAATTTTTTGCAAAATCTAATTCAATTGCTCTAAATAAATCTATCGTCAACGCTTTTATCGTAGTATGTATCGCTAACTTTCTTAAAAACTATATTTTTCAAAAAACTTATACTGAAATTTTTGAATCTCTTGTATGTCCGACACCCTGTTGACCAAATGAATTTTGTAAAATTGCTCGCTGACTCGGAATGTGAAGTCAGAATGGAAGAAAAGTTTTCAAGATTCTGCTAAATTACCGTGTCATTGATAAAACTTAGCTTTACACTTCTATATAGGAAATGTTTTCCGACAGGATTTCATTCCTGAGAAATGAAAAGATTATACTTTTGTTTTTTAAGTCGATAAAGTTTTTAAATTTGCTCGCAATTTAGTTTTTTATTTTAACAGTAAACAAGAGGATTACGATTTAAAAATTCATGACCTACCTTTATAAGTAACGCATATAATCTGATAAGCTATTTATACTTTATATTAATCATCATTTGTTTTCATTTGTTTTTCGCTTCTCTTCACTCTCTTTGCAGGTGAGTAATGTCAAAAAGTTTTTGCCGCAATTTCATTGCAATAAAAATAAAATAAATAAAAAGAAAAAACAAAAAATGCTACGTGGCTTTTTGAGACTTGTAAACCAAATTGAACAACAACAAAAGCAATGAGACTTTGAAGGTTAGCTTATGAGTTTTCTATTTGCATTGCATTGAAACAGAGTTAAGCGCTGACTGTGAAACAACCATTTTTCAATTGTTAAAGATATTGAGTAAAAGTCGAGCCAACAAATTTGAAGCTGTTGCATACAAATGTTCAGTTTATGCTCAATTATAAAACTTTAGGCTTATTGTTTAAACACAGCACGTGCATGCAACCACAAATAATAACAACAATTCAAAGCAACAACAACAATTGTCGCATTTCCATGTAGCACCCTCTCAAAAACGCAATTAGCCTTAGCCTACTTTGAAAACTAGTTACAGCTTATTGTTAGCTAAGTTAGTTAAAGCCACTCCCCCTTATTGCAACAATACCCGCTATAAAATCAGCTGTTCAACGCATAACTTAATAAGAATCATCTTTCTATATGTTTCTTTTTTCCTCATTACTGCTCCACGACAAGAACTGTCCAAGGGTCTCTTTATTGCCAATTAGTTCGTTAATGATTGACTGATCGCCGGTGGGTTGAGGGTTCCGTCCCTTGAGGGTTCCAATCAAGTACCACTCCTATAATATAATAGCTGGCTCCTTTCTAAAAACGTCCACTTCCACTTCCTCTTCTTTATCCTGATCACCTGCATGGGTGGCTCATCGATAAAGCTCCGCATTTCACATTCTGTTTGGCCATAACATATGTAAAATGTCATTGAGGTATATGAATTTTGGGAAATATAAGCAAAATATTTCTTTTTCCGAATTTCTTGGTAAATGCAAGAAATAATAATAATAAATTTAAAATATGTCTTAATAATAAATATTAAAATACGAATACAACTTAATTTTCAATATAAAGTTTGCAAGAAAAGATTAGGAAAATATACAAAATGTGTTTTATTAAAGAAGACATTGCATTTGAAGCAATGAAATTGGCGAGACTACAAAATTATTAGACATGTGCATAAATCAATGTCAATTAAATGATAATGATAATACGCTCAATTGAAACTGATGCACGATCATGAAATCAAATGAAAAAGACAACAAGGGAGCTTCGTCTGATGAGCTGTGGCTGAGCTAATAAAATGGATTTGGCATATAACTTGAGATCGAGAAACTTTAAAATAAACTAAATGAGCAATCAAAAGAGTTATTAATTGAAATTAACTTGTTCAGAAACAAGTGCCAAAATAGACAAAAAATTGAATCATGCATGAGACGAAAAATAAATAAAAACGCATGTACATATTATTTTGATGCTTTGTTTTTTGTTTTTATTGTATTTTTGCAAATAGCAACAGCAACAACAACAACAAGCGGCAATCGAAATACACTTGAACGTGAGTGAAACAAAATTCATGACCCACTTTATAAAACGCTTTTTCTTTCATCCATGACCCACTTTATTATTTGTAGCAATGATTGTAGTACGAGAGCGGACAGACAGACTGAGAGAGCGAGAGAGAGAGAGAGAGAGTGAGAGAGCGTTTATACAAAATAGCAATGAGCGATTTGCTGAGCGATTTTTAAGCATATGGTTTTATACACAGACAATTAGTTGCTAAAAAATGCAGGCTCACAATAACAAAAGCAGCCAGCAGCTGAGCAAATGAGGTGCGACCAGAAGAGAGAGAGAGCAGAGAGTGTGGGTGGGCCAGAGGGGGGAGAGGGCGAGTCGTCGTCGCTACGTAGAGAGCCGGCTTAGTTAGCTCAGCTTTTTAGTTAGGGGCCAGACAAGTGCCGACAATGTGTTGTGTTTGTGCTTTGAGTGTCTCTCTGTGTGTGTGTGTGCGTGTGTGTGCGATTATGAATGTCAGTCAGTTGTGGAGGCAGACAGCGTAAAGCACTCAACAAAACTATACAACAACTAAATTATGAGCATGCTTTTGCAAAATGATTTACAGCGGAGGTTAAGTGGCTCAAGATACCGAAAACAGAAGCACAGAGCTTGTTGCAAATTTAAATATATTTAGTTGATTCTATTTCTTGTGCGAAACCTTTGAGTGACCCATTAATTTACTCGACTGTAAAAAGGGTCACAGCAATAAAACACCACCTGTCGTTTCAATTAATGCTATCTGTAGTTTATTTTAATTTTGTTATTTCCCACTTGCCCGCATGTTGAACAATTACAGGCATGAATCATTATTTGCTAGATACGCGTAAAAATTCCAAAACTGATTTCTGTATTGTCATTTGCCAAAAGCAATTTATGTCAAGGATTTCAGTTTGAGGAAGTTGTGCGAGTGAATTACAAACAAAGTCTAAAATAAATATAAAGTATATATATTACAAATGTGTTTTTATTTATTTAACGCACTCAATGTAGTTAGTGACTATAAATGGTTTTAATGAATTTATTGTTAGTTATTGTTTTAATTGTAAAATTAGAAGGACTGGCTAGTCCCAGTCCCAATTAACAATTTATGAGGTGTATTAGCTATATATCAACTATAAGCTATTTAATTTTGTTTTCCCTATTGCTCACTCTCTATAAATGTTAAGACTGTAGCCTCTTCACTGGCAATTGCTGTTGTTGTTGTTGTTGTTTATCGTGTTGCTGCTGTTTTCATTTTGGTGGCATCCCCATTATATTTTCACTGCACTTGTCGTCGATGCTGTTGTCAGTAGCAGCAGTTTGCCATTGTTTGCTTTACTCGACACACACAAACACACACACACACACACACACACATTGCATATATATTTGTAACTGTTGTTGCTCATGCACTTGCAATTAATGGCAAGTAGCACATTGACAACATGTTGCCAGTAAGCCCATTAGCAACAATAACCGTTACATTTTTTTTGCTGTCGTTGTTGTCACGCCTGTCAAATTGAAAATTTGTTTGTCAATGTATTAAGCTCAGATTAAAGCTGCAATTTAGCTAGCAACTGTCGATTAGTATTTGTATTTGAATTGCAGCTCCTACTTTTCTTATGATTTAGTTTGTGAACATGAAAGACAAACCAGCTTATGATTCACATGATGCGCACCCCGAGCTCGTAAACAATTCAGTGTCATTTTTTATTCAAAGCAATTTCAACAATTTCAGCATAATTTACGTTGATTTCTCAGCGCTTGTGGCTGCTGTTTCGACAATAAGCGTTGGGTTAGTCCCAAGGGTTTATGCCTACAAGTTGAACATCACGTAGACAGCGAAACAACACAAAACACACAAAGCACACAGCACAAATTTCGAGCTTTGCCCCAAGCAATAGCTTAAGAAAAATGTTCGTATGTCTACATTGCGTATAAGTAATTTAATTTTGAGTGCAACACTTACAGTTGACATAGGCATAATGCTTATCATTACAGTGTATCTCAATTTGTGTGGTGCGTGGGCATAAATTATAATTTTATGAAAATATATATTTCAATCTCGGCTCGAAACTTCTTCAGCTTAAGTCTGACAATGAGTTTAAAAATGCTCTTGGCTGTCGCGGTAGTCACTTCTGTTGCACTTCACGCTTCTGGCAGACAAGTCCATTTCTTTGGCTTTTGCTCCAGTCACTCAGGCAGGCAACGAAGCATGAAGAAAATCACTGCGCTGTGATTTTGATATTCTGTGTAGTTTTTACTGGGGACCACCCAGATAAAGCTGCTGAGTCCAGCCTAGAACCAACTGCAACTGGCCAAACCACGGGCTTTACTTTTTAATTACATTATGCTCATAATGAAGCCCTCGACAGCGGAGCAAAGAGTTTGGGTGCGTTCTTATTTCTGTTTCTGTTGGTTTTTATTTTTGTTTTTGTTTTTGTTCTGTCTGCGGCAGGCAAAAATAATTGCAGCCAGGTGCCAGCTCAGGCAGAAGTCGGTGAAGTAATCAACATAGGACTAAAACTAATATATAATTTATTTCTCTGAAACATAAAATTGTCACTTAGATTTAAAAAAATTTTTCCATGCATATGCTTTCCACTCGGCATGATATCTTTTAATAGGGTATATAGTAGTTCTATGCTTATAATTTGCACTTATCACACTCGAGCTGAAGCTGCTGGGCAGTTGGCCAAAAACAAAAAGACAGAGGAAAATAAAAATAAAATTGTGAATGGTAGCGCTGCAATGAGCGCGAAAATTACTGACGCTCCTCTTCTCTCTCTCTCTCTCTCTCTCTCTCTCTCTCTCTCTCTCTCTCTCTCTCTCTCTCTCTCTCGCTCATTCGCTGCCTTGGCCTTTTGGGCAGTCCCATGACAGGCGCAGTAATTGTGCAGATTCTTTAGCGTACTTCGGTTTTTTGCGCTCCTGTTGAGCTTTCTGCTTGTTTTTTGACAGAGCGACACGTAAATGTGGCCACGACTAGTCAACATGTTGGAGATCTCATGGCGATGCTGATAATGACGATAATAATGGGTGTCTTTGCTTTTTTTTGTTTTACGCGGCACACTGGGCGTATGATTGACGCGCTTAATTAAAAGAAGCCAACGCATCGAAAAGTGTAGCGTTAATTAAATCAATTACAATTTAAGCTGCAGTTGCAGCTGTAATAATTACGATTGTTTCAAGCCTATCGTGCTACATTCTGAGAATATAAAGCTACGATTCAATCCGACTCTGCTTTGCTGCTTATCAATCATGTACTAATGAGCGTCAACACATTCTAAGCAAGAATAACTTTCGCCTCACTTATTACTAACTCAGCAGGAATTACTCTCGAGATATTTTTATTTGAATTTAATTTTTATTGCATGTCTTCCATGCATCTTTTTAATCGAAGAGTGTGTCGTCGAAAATATCTCTTCAAAATATGTTTAAACAAAATTTAAAACATATTTTAAAAAACTGATTACCTTTTATTAAAATTATGCAATTAACGAACTATTTATCTCAGCACAACTATGACGAAATTTAAAATAATAATAATGATAACTATATAAGCAACTATCAATAGTATAATATCATTTCATATTAATATCAACCCAAAGACAGATTCAAAATGATTTTAAGAGACTCTAAATATTTTCATAATTTTTACGCTTTACTTTTTATTATAAATTTCTGAATCCTTTTAATTTATCACAACAAAATTCTGCTCTCTTTTTAGAAATTTCTGTGGCAGCTTTGATAAGCTTAATTTAGCAAATAGTTCTAAAAACAAATTTTAATTTCCTTATCACAAATATGTGTAGTAAATATTTTAAATATTTGCTTGTCAATGCCACTTCAAAGGGCCTCTGGTTGTTGCTTGGGCAACAGCTTACGCACTCTGTAAAAAAAACAATGGTGTATTCACCTCACCCCCAAGGTAACCACTTGGGTACAGTCGGCTCGCAACGTGAGTCAAATGAATGTTGTCAGCTTTTGCTTGAAGCTGCTGCTTGGGCCCAGAATCCAGCTAACAACGTCAGCTGCGTAGCCCAAGTGGTCATCATTACCAAAAAAAAAAAAAAAATTGGCATTGTTGTTGTTGGTTGTTAAGCGTTTTTTGTCTGCGAAACATTTCATGTTACGCTTGTTGTTTTTTCGCGTATTTGGTTACGTGATTAATTGTTTACTTAATGTGCACAAAGTGTGGCATATTATTTGCTTTTTTGCTTTTTGTATTTACGTAAGGGACACTCAAAAAATTCGCGTGTATTTTTCTTTTATCTACTTCGTTTATTTTTGATTGTTTTGCGTTCTATTTCTTGCTGTTTGAAAATTTTAATTAGGCCTGACATTTAGCACCAAAGCTGGCAAACATAGAGGGGTGCTACCAAAATAACTTCTACTTGAATTTCATTTCATTTCATTCCGTTGTGCCACAGACGTTTACGCAGAATTTGGAATCCGAAATTCACTTGAAATTCTGTGGCACCGTGAAAATGTTTTCAGTGGAACTCTATTTCACTAGTGATTTCTAGGACACCCCTAAAAATTCTGGAATATTATAAAAATTACGGTCTAGGATGAAAAATATATAAATACGTATTTAATCCATATATTAAGAAATATTAATGAACTGCTGCCTTTGTATAGTAAATATATTTTCATATATATTTTCAAATATTAAATATCTATTCAAATTCGACTGAAAACTCTAACCAATAATGTTCAAGGTATTTAACAACCTTGCTTCGCCCATGATTATGGCATTTAAAAGTTGCTTTGGCTACCGCGAAAATTTCCCTTTGAAAGCATATTTAATTTAATGAAATTACTTACGAATTATTAAGCATAATTTATGTCTGTTCCAAAAAGGTAACAGCAGCAAATCGGCTTTTAATTACAATTTTATTTGTCCTATTTGCGAAACTCTTTGAAGTTCTTTTTACAAAAATTGACGATACAAAAAAAAAAGAATAACATTCGATAAGGTTCTGGAGGCTTGGAAATTCTAAGAAAGTCTTTTTGCGCTTTTTTTTCCTTTTTGCTCGATTTACAAATGCAAATTAATGAGACCAACGTGTAATTGAGGCAGCACATTTGCAAAAGTATTTACATTTTGTTAGCCCGGAGTGGGGCCACAAAGTCAAGGTCACGAATCAACAAAACACGCGTCAAGTCCAAAAAATAAAGAATAAGGAATAAAATGAAGAATTGTGCAGTATATTGAACTTGATTTTGTTTTGGTTTTCATTGTAGGCTTAGCCCAAGTGACTTACCAGATCATTGGGCCTCAGGTACAGCAACAACAAACGGAGCAGCAACAGCAACTGGCAACAGCAACAAACACATTGGCAGCAACAGCTACAGCAACAACAACAACAACACATCTGTTTGCAATCTGCCGCGCTCATCACCGGCCGCTGCGACCGCAGCAGTTACAATACAAACCGCTGGCGGTAACGTGGTAACCGGGCCGGGTCCGTTGCCAGCACCGGTGGCTCAGCTGCAGCACGGTTTGGCGCCCAGTACGCCATTGCAGCGCGCAACGGCTGCTAGCGGTGGTGCTGGTGGTGGTGTTGCTGGTGCTGCAGGCGTAACGCCCTCACCAGCACTAGTTGCCGCTGCCAGCAACTTGCAGCAACAGCAGCAGCTACAGCAACAGCAACAGCTCCTCTATCAGCAGCAGCAGCAGCAGCTACAGCAGCAACTCAACTCGCACCATTCACACCAGAGCAAATCTTCAACAGCTGCTACCGCAGCGGTGCATATTACAGCTGCGCTCCAGCGCTCCGCCGTCATCATGAATGCGGTGGCATCGCCGATTCCAGCTAACTCAGCGAACCCGGCACGCAAGATCCGCCGTAAGACGGACACTAAAGTTAATTTGGTGAGTAGTTACAACTGAATTGCCTTTAAATTATTTGCGAACTTAACCTAACTGAAAGCTTCAAAGTAACCCTCGGATGAGCGGTACGAATCCATTTCGATTTTCAAATACATATATTAGTCTAGCGCCTCTTTTGAGAGTAGTCTTATTGAAATTGGTGCATTGATTGAGAAACTATAGCCCTTCTTTGTATATTTAGCGGTAAGGTCCCTGGGGACCTTTTCAATTTTGAAATTAAGGTAACTCCTATCTCGGGCGAGAAGAGTTATCCGCAGCAACGATAATATTCTTTAATTAAACTTTTGTGCGTCTTTTAAGACAGAAAGTCTCTATATTGGCTTAAATTATAGTCCTCTTCACATTTCCCCTTTAGAAAAATATATTTTTTCATATAAATAAGGGTTAATATGTTATCGCTCATCCAAGGATTAATTGATGTTTATTTAGAAGAATTATTAATATATAATAAATTATTATATTACTTTGAAATTCAACAAAGTGTCTCGATAAGTCTCTTTGAGAGTTTTAATAATTAAGTTAATTGCTATTTTTGATTTTTTTTTTGCATTTTTGCAGCCCCAATCGCAAATAAACAAATGCAACAATGAGAAACGCCGGCGTGAAATGGAGAACAATTATATTGAGCAGCTCTCCGAGTTTCTGCAGCTCAACAAACGTGGAGATATGACCTCAACGAAACCGGATAAAGCGGCAATATTAAATCAAGTGGTTCGAACGGTAAGTGAAAATGAGAAAATATATACATATACATAAGAAAGAGAGAAAATGAGAAAAGCAAAAGCAAATTTGGCAACTCTTTAGTCAAAAGCTCATCAAACAAAACTAATAAGTCGCAAGATGTGAGCCAAGTTGTGGGGGAATTGAAATTGCCTGGGACACGCTGCCCGGAATAACTAATGATCAATTACAAGCCCAAGTCCCCAATGTAATTTCCAATGCAGTTTTGTTGTTGCTGCTGCTGCTGCTGCTGCTGCTGCTGCTTCGACGACTATTTGGCAGCCAATTAAAAAGCAATTATTTGCAACAGCGCGGAAGCTTCGACTCATGTGGCATGTGGGGAAAGAGTGGAAAAGAGTCTGAAACTAAAAATAAAATGCCTCTGATTTCATATTTGCCTGCAAGAACTTAATTAATATATTTTTATTTAATTTACATAAATTTATTCATGTTTCAATAGCAACGACAGCTCCAATGTTGTTTTAGCCTCTTTGTGCGTGTGTGTGTGTGTGTGAATTTTTGTATTTCGTTTTTGTCTTTATTGGTTCAGGTAGCCTAAGCACTTTATTATGCAAATTATAAGCGCCACGCTTTAGCGAACTTCAAAAACAAATTTAAATGAATTGCGGCAGCGTCGAGCAGACAGCAAAGCGTATGGAGAAAAAGAACAACAACAACAAGAGAGCACATATTGAACTATGAAAACTAGACAAAGCCTAATGTAATTAATATTTATATTTGTCAAAGCTCATGGAGAAGTATCGCTGATTGTTTAGTGGCCGTATAAATGATGAGCAAATTGGATTTAGTGCTAATTTAGGCATAATATGACGCGAAAATTTTGCAAGCTAATTTCATTATATTCATAAATTAGTCAGCTAAAGTAATTAACTACGTATGGAAATTTAATTAACATTTAATTTGAGAGTAGACAAACAACAAGTCTAAAAGGTTAATAGACTAAATTTTAAAAAGCCATTTCCCTCGCATTTGAAAAACTTTTGTTTTTGACTATCCATAGCACTTTGCTTGCCATAATCAGTTTTTCTCACTCTCACCTCTCACACTCTGCTTACGTTGTAAGTGCAAAGCTCAAGCTTTAACTGTAGATTAAGACACGCCAGCAAACTTGACATTGCGCTCTCGCTCTCTCACTCTACAGCGCATTTCGACTCAGCATCTGTTGCTTCTGTTGCTTCTGCTGCTGTCTGCGCTGACTGCCTGTTACTTTGAGTGTATTAGTGAGCGCTCAAATGTTGGCACGAGCTTTGTTCTCACTTTGTATTTGTATTTGCAGTAGTAAACTTATTGGAAATGTTTGTTCTGTGAAGCAATTTGCAGCGTCAGGCCGTAGAGCAACTTGTTAATTTGAAAAAGTTGAGTACCTAACATTTCATTGCTCAGTATACTCAATATCGTTTATTCAATTTATTGCGTGGACAATTTATTCATTCTGCCAAAAACTTACTTGATTATTGAACCTCAAACATGGACATTGTTTTACGCAGCTCTGATGAAGATACTTACCCCCTTTTACGAATATCTCTTTCAGTAATGTTTAATATTTATTTCTGTTATTTCTTGTTGTTGTTGTTGTTGTTGCATCTGCGCTTTGTGCTGCAAGCTTTGGCAAATAATTTCGCACATTACCTGATGCGATCAGTTGCAGCCCGCCAAAAAAATGAAGCACACACAAAAATAAAGGGAGAGAGACAAGCCTGAGACATCTTCGTCATGGAAGGCAGCGATTTTCTTGTTTTTGCCGTTTGTTTTATCATTTGACTGATATTTTCGGAGTGCACGCAGTGCCTTCACCCCAAAACGAGATTCGAAATTCGAATTGTGTGCGCTTCCATTAGGCGAGCAGCTTTTCCTGGTTGCAAGCACTCACACACACACACACACACACACATTAACAGCTATTATGCATACTGACACACATGCGAGCTTCCTTGCAAACATTAAAAAAATGAAGTAAAAGCTCACTCTCTTCATTCTCTCCATGCATGTGTGTAAGATCAACGAACTGCTTTTCGGCAATGACGTCGCACTTGGCAATTTCATATTTTGTTGTCATTATTCGCGTGCAGCAACAGCTACAGCAACACCAACACCAACAGCTTCTTAATCGCCCTTTCCCCACAAACAAGGTGCAAAGGCAAAGGCAAAGGCAATATGATAACAAAAACATACACGACGCACATGCATAACACACAAATAAATATCGCACTAAGAGCCGGTAAACAAACTGAGCATGTGCCTCTGCATATGCTGTGTGTGTGTGTGTGTGTGTGTGTGCGGAGAGAGTTCACACGAAGAGAGAGCGTCGACAGCGGCAGAAGTGGCGCGCCAGAAAGAGAGCAACGCTTCGTAAGCTTCTGTGGGTTCTTTGTTGTTGTTGCTTCGCATATTTGACGTGTTTTCGGCGGTTGCTGCTGCTGCTCTTGTTGTTGTTGTATATATATTTTTTTTAAATACAATTGCATCAAAAAGTGTGTTTAGTATTTCGGCAACTTTGTGACTGAGCTGAGTGTGCGCAACGTTTTTATCTGTGATTTTTGAGTTTCACTTTAAATATACTACATTCATATGTATGTGTGTTTCACAGTGCGTAATTGTAATCAAAACAGCGCGTAATTTGCACATTTAGTTCTGTAGTATATATGTATATCGCTGGGGCAACAATAACAAAAATAACATCAAAGTAAGTTAAAAATAAGGCATTGACATGCTCAGAACACGCGCCCACAAGTTGATTGACCTTGAGTTCATTGTGAAAATTGTGAAATAATTTAGGTGACTAAAACTTCATAAGTCGTATCAAAGCTTTAGAAAACCCATCAAAATAAATACATATCATCCACGATTGGATTTGGATATGTTTCGAGTGTGTTGTTGTCTGTGTCAATGACTCAAAGCTTAAACGCGCGCGCAAAATTTCTTATACACACGGGCTGCATTAAAAATTTTAAGCAATACACAGACACACACACATGTACATATATTTATATACATACACTAATGTATACAATATATTTGTGAAGTGAGATGAATTGCGGTTTATTGCACTGCATACTATAAACAAATTGAGCGCAACGCCAACGCCAACGGCAGCGGAAACGGCAACGGCAACGCTTCTTATCCAGCTGGAGCTTTTGCTTTGCTTTGCTTTGCTTTGGTCTTGAGTGCACGCGATAGCAAAAGCTTTGGCTAAAGTGTTGCCGTTTGAAGTCGATCACAGAGCTTATGAGTGGAGCCGAATCATCGCCTCGGTGCGATTGTTGTTGCTGTTTGATATTTGCCATTAAACGAGAATGCGAACATGCAAATTGTGTGAAAGAGAAACACTTCCGCATGATAAGCAGCTGAGAGTTACAGTTATTTCTTTATTTATATTTTCGCATATTTACGCGTGAAATTTGTGAGTTTGCCATTTGTATATGAAAACAATCGATACTCTTGTATTAAGAGTATTGCTCATTATAATTGTTAATTCTTGAATGGCGATAGTGTTACTTTCGATATAGACGTTGCTAATGAAGTAGTAACGCCTGATAAGATTAGCCCAACTAGTTAAACTAGTTGGTACTAGTTTGATTAAATTAGATACACACAAGTATAAACATAATAATTCTGAATGATGATTTAATTACAAATTTGTTTACTTGCAGTATCGTGATATTTTTGACAAAGGCCAAAGCCGTGATATATCCTCAACATCTACAAATAACAACAATTCTTCAACAACGACCAACAACAACAACAATAATAATAACAATAATAATAATAACAACAACAACAATAATAAACCACAAACAACCTCAACGCGTTGTACGCGCTGCGCCACAGACAACTGCTCGATCCACCCTGTGCAACAGGGTGAAGTATCCTCGACAGAGCCACCGCTGCCGGAGCCCTCGTTGCTGAACGGCCAAGTGCCCGAGATATCGGCATACTTCGAGGCGCTCGAGCACTACATCAGCTCGGTGGGTTGGGTGCTGCTGCAGGTGAACGCGAACGGCATCATTGAGTCCTGCACTCAGAATATACGCGAACTGATCGGCTATGAGAAGCAGGAGCTTTTCCACCAGCCGCTCTACATGTACCTGCATGCGGGGGATCACGCCAAGCTGGAGCCGATCATAAACAATATGTACAGCAACAGTGGAGGCGGTGGTGGCCGCGTCGGCGTGGTTGGCGTTCCAGGTGGTGCGGCGGGCAGTTCGGGCGGCAATGCGGCTGGCGGCGGTTGGAGCGATCTCGATGAGCTGAACAACGGTAATGCCTCACAGCAGTCGGCGGGCTCTAATTCCAGCTCGAATGCCGGCACTGGCCATGGCCATGGCCATGGCGGTGGAGCGGGCAAATCTAAGCGCAGCATCTCCACTAAGGTGCGCATGCTAGTCAAGGACACGCGACCGGCCACACAGACCTCCTCATCATCGTCGGCAAACTGCGATGGCATGGACCAGAAGCCACTAAGGCATTCCGGGCAGCCGGAGAAGTACGAAGAGGTCGTCTTAATAGCAGCGCCAGTCAAGGGTGAGTCACTTGAGGGTTTTTTCTAATAAATACTGGGAAATTTTACAAGCAAACATATTAAATATTGGTCAATTAGATAGAAAAAAACGCAAATAATGGGAGATTTGAGTTTTTACTGAAAGCGCACCAAATTAATTTAAATTTTTTATACAGATGATGCGGATGCCAGCAGCTCGGTGTTGTGCCTGATCACACGGCCTGAGGATGAGTCGCCACTGGAGATCAACATGCAGCAGCATGTACACCAGCAGCCCATCGAGCAGATGACCTTCAAGCTGGACGTGCACGGGAAAATACTCAACTTGGATGCGGCGGCACTGCGCGAGCCCTTCAAGCAACATCTGCAGACGTGGGTGGGTCGTCTATGGCAGGATCTGTGTCATCCGCACGACTTGTCGACGCTTAAGGCGCATCTGCGCGACATCCAGGACTCAGTGGCGGTGCATTCGCCAGGCAGCTCCGCATCTGGTGGAGCCGCCATATCGAATGTGATATCGCGTCCGTTTCGCCTGCGCCTGGGTGCGCCCGATGTCTACATGCACGTGAAGGCCAATTCGAGACTGTTTCCCACTCAGACGCCCGGCGACAATGACTTCATCATGTCCGTGCAGACGCTGCTCAACTCGGAGAACGATATGAACAGCAACAACACGGGCGCGGGAACGGGAACGGGACCGGGCACGGCCACGAGCAGCGGCAGTGGGAGCGTGAGCGGCAGCAGCATTGCCAGCAATGTCTCCATGGGTCTGAGTCAGGTGTGCGCCATGTTGCCGGGCGCCTCGTTGGCCAGCTCGCTGGTCAATACGCTCAGCATGGACACCCTGTCCACCGGCAGCTCCTCCAACTCCAACATGCTGCCCACACATCTGCTGGGCGGTCTTGTGGGCGGCGGTGGTCAGCACAACAACAACAGCAACGGTAACAGCAACAGCGGCACACAGAGCACCACAAATGTGGGTGGACCGTTGATGAGTTCGGCCATCATTAACGGCGGTGGGCTGCCCCAGCGTCTGGGGGGGAACAGCGCCTCCTCGGCCAACTCCTCGGCAGCGCAACTGGTGAATGCCTTCACAGCCTCGCCAGCGCCCGTGGAGCATTCGTTCTATGGCAGCGATACGTTCGAGTTTGATATTGCACATTCCTCCTTTGATATGGATCCCAGCGGTGGCGTCGGCCCGTGGTCCGACTCGCGTCCCAATTCACGCGCTTCGGTGGCCACGCCCGTGAGCACGCCGCGCCCGCCCTCCGGACATGGCTTCAGTCCGGCTGTCTGCGCCTCGCCTGCCACGCCCTATCAGCTATCCTCGCATTCGGCGGCCAGTTTGCCCTCGCCGCAGTCAAATGCGAGCGCCGGTGCCGGCGGCAGCAACTACGGCTTTAACTTTCACTACGAGCCCACGGACAGCAAACCGGATAAGGAGCAGCAGCAGCAACAGCCGGGTAGCAACAACAACATGCCCAATGGCGTGAGTGGATTGCTGGTAACACAACAGCAACAACAGCAGCAGCAGCAGCAGCAACCGACGCCGCCGTTGCAGGAAAGCTCGGAGCGACTGCGTCATTTGCTGACCAAATCGCAGAGCATGGCAAGCGGTTTGGGCTTGGGTGAAGAGGATAAGGTAACTTGCAGTCATGGAAGTCATGGAACCCTTAATAACATTTGTTCTACTTGCAGTACTTTAAGCAGGAGTGCACCGAGGAGGAGAAGCTCAATGTGGGCGCTGCCGGCAGCTTTAAGCTGGGCAATCCGCCACCACACGCCGCTCTCTTTGGACCCATGGGGCGTGGCGGCGCTGCCAACGCTGCGCTGCTGCAGAAGGCGGGCAACTCACAGAATCCGATGCTGCTCAAGGTGAGTGGGATGAGCTCAGTAAAGACACTGGAATCGCTTACATTTGGTTTTTCGCTTTTGTTTTAGCTGCTGAATGAGAAAACGGAGGAGGATGATGGCAGCAATACTGGCGCAGGCAGCGGAGGTCCTGGCGGCATGAACAATGCGCGCCAGAGTGAACTGATGCGTCAGTTGCAGAAGGACGATGGGCCAGGACATGGCATGCTGGGTGGCGGGAGCGGCGGCGGTGCTGGCGCCAACAGCAACAACATGAGCAACGAGGATCTCAAGCGCATGCTCAAAATTCAGAGCGATCCGGCTATGAGCCGCAAGCGTTCCCTTAACGAGCCCGACGACGACATCTCGGCCAAGCGCTCCGAGGATAAGCCCAGCAAACTTTGCTCGCAGAACAAGATGTTGGCGAAGTTGCTGCAGAATCCTCCGAAGCTGCCGAAGGCGCCCAATCCCGAGCAGCCACTGCAGGTGAAGACGCTGCCGGACATCACCAGCTCCTCCGGCAGCGGTCCGTCGCTCTCTGCGCCCGGCAATCTCATTAGTGCCGGCAGTACGGGTCCCAAGGCAGCAGCAGCCGCTGCCAGCAATCGTGCACGCAAGCAGCAGCAACAATTGCAGCAACAGCAACAACAGCAGCAACAGCAGCAGCAGCAGCAACAACAGCAGCAGCAACAGCAGCAGGCGACGCAGCAGCAGCAGCAGCAGCAAAACGAAGTCTACCTCAGCCAGCAGCAGCAACAGCAGCTGGCCTACCAACAGCAGCAACAGCAACTGGCGACCACAGCAACTACCTCAATTACCACAGCGGCCTCCACTTCGTCAGCTGCAGCTGCTGCGGCAGCCGCCGACTCAGAGCTCTCCAAGCTGCTGGACAGCGTCATGGATTATTACACGGACGACACGCCCATTGTGCCGGCAGCGCCTTCGGAGGCATCGGCCATAAGCGATATACAAAAGTCGCTTATGCTCGATGTCGAGTCGGCGGCCTTTGGGCATGTGATGAACCAGCAATTGCTGATGTCACAGCAGCAGCAACATCAGCAGCAATTGCTTGTGCAGCAACAACAGCAGCAGCACCAGCGTCAGCAACACATGCAACAACCACCTGCTTATCCAGGTATGCTGGGCATGCAGCAGCAGCAACAAAGCCAACAGCAGCAACAGCAGCAGCTACTGCGACAGCAACAAATGATGGAAGCCATTCGCAGCAATCAGGTGTTCCAACGCCCACCGCCCATGTATCCAGTGCGTGGGCGTGGCCCCATGAATGCCGTAGCCACGCCCAGCGGAAATGTGGTGTTGCCCCATCAGCAAATACGCAACATGCGGCAACAACATCAGCTGGCGGCGCAGCAACAAAAGGAACGGCTGCTCCAACAACAGCAGAAGCAACAGTTGCTGGTTCCCGAAAATGCCAGTGAGTAGCCTTTGCAACCAACACATATACCCATACCCATATCTATTCTTTTGCCATTCTTTCCATTCTATTCCAATTGCATAGCTGGCATCAATGCGGGCATCAACAACATCAACTCGCTGATGAACACAACGGTGGCGCCCAACGTTTCCCTCTCACGCACCAATCTACCCGCGGATGCGCAACTGAGTCCCAACTTTGCGCAGACGCTAATGCTGAGTCCTGGACGCAGTGCGCCCTACAGCCCGCAGCCCAATCAAGGTGAAGCTTCAACATATTGAAAAACTCTTGGAACAAGCATAAATATTTTCCGTTTGCTTCGCAGGCTATGGTCCGCAATTTCCTCAGAGCGGGCAACGATTGTCGCCGCAACAGCAGCAGCAAGCGAACTCCCAGCAGCAACAGCAGCTGGCATATTTGCAGCAGCAGCAACAACAGCAGCAGCAGCAGCAGCAACAGGGAGATGGAGTGCGATCCAACACACCTTTTGGCAGTGGGTCGGGCATGCAGTCGCCAGGGATGCAAAACAGTCCACAGCAATGGCCCAGCTCGGCTGGTGGTGCTGGCAATAGTGTTGCCGCTGTGGCCGGTGGTGGCGGCGGTGTCGGCGGTGGTGTTGGTGGTGCAGGCAGTGGACCTGGCGGACCGCTGCCGACCGGCAACGCGGCTCGCTCACTGCAGCAGCACAATAATCCATTGCTCATTGCGCAGCTGCAGGTGAGTAGCAATGACTATGCACTGCCCCGTGAGACGAGCACACAACTAATGTCCTTTCCCGAACTCAACCAGAGCAACTACACTGCTCGTCAATACCAGCAGAGCCAGCAGCGACGCGGCCTCAACTCCCCAGGCGCCGTCGGACCCGTGGGCAACAATGCGGCCGCCTTGCAGCGACAGAACTCGTTTCAAAACGCCGGCGCAGGCGCCACAACGCCCGACGGCAGCGGCAGCGGCAACGTAGGCTTTGGTGGAGCTGGACCCCAATCCCCCTACGGCAATGCGGGTGGCAATACCTTCCAGCAGCAGCAGCAGCAGCTGCAGCGACTCCAGCGACAAGGCAGCGTGCCCCAAGCCACGCAGCATTTGCCAGGTGCGTTAAAGCTCTGAATCAGGTTCAAGTCTCTGTTAGTTAAACTCCCAGTGAATAGTGAAGAGGCGCATTCCAGTTTAGTTCTTTTTTTTTTTGTTTTTGAACAAATGGGCGGAACTAGTTTTGATTAGAGTGAATACCAATGCAAAAACGTTGGTGAGCCTAAAATTATATTCAGATCAACATTTTTTGCACTTCTAAAATTCTAACTTGGAACACACCCAGCTAAAGTAAACTGAAAACAAAAGCAATTTGCTTCCCAATCAGTTGTGCTAAACATCAAAAGCTTCACCAACAACACTTACACCAACAATTACACCAACACACTCACAAGCAAAGACACACACACACACACGAAACAGTTAATAATTGACTAGCCTATAAGCAAAGTAAAAGTAAAAGAAAACACGAATATAGAACGAATATCCAACGCTTAACCTACAACAGGCTCGCCGCGCTTCGGTTTGTCGCCTGGCAACAACAGCCACAGCCACAGTCACAGCCACAGCAGCACCAACAACAGCCACAACAATCACAATGATAGCGCCGCCGCCGCCGCTTCCCAGCAACAGCAGCAACAACAGCAGCAGCAGCAACACCAGCAGCAACAACTTATGAATGGCATGAGCATGTCGCCCCATCAGCATCCGGCCATGATGGGTGTAAACGGCATGGGCAGCGGCGGCGGCGGCGGTGGCGGCGTCAATGGCATCATAGGCCTAGGAGGTGGAGGTGGCAATAGCGGACCAGGCGGGGGGAATGCCTATGCAGCCCTCGCGGGCTATGGCCAGGCAGCAGCACAGCAGCCGCAAACTGTGAATGATTTCTATGGTCGAGCGCAGACCGGTAAGCCGTGTGCTCTCTCTCACTCTCTCTCTCTCTCCCTTCCTCTCTCTCATAAACACATACAGACTCCTTTGCTCTCTCGTTGTATCGCTCGCTCGCTGCTATCACCCACATTAGATTATCATTGTGTACATACATTAAAATCCAAACGAACATTGTTGTATTTATAAGAACTAAACAAAAACAAAATATGTATATTGGGTGCTCTAGCCTAATCAACATTTGCGTGTCTTGTGTGTATAACTGTAACTATAAATGTTAATGTTAATGTATATAATATATAAACTTGTATATAACCCGCCACATCTGCCACACATAGCGTATAGCTGTAAATAATAAACATATACATAGCTTTGGGCCCGAACACCTTCAGTATTAAGTATTAACCCCTAAAAGTCCCCAGTTATCTATTTGAGACGTATGTCAGCTGATCGATCCGATGTTAGTTATATGTTTATAAGAAACGGGGTGCTACATAATATTACTTTTTTTTGTATTTTTTTATTTTGAACCTCAAATGTAATTACAGATTTATTTTGAATTACTCTTGCATAAAATATCATTAAAGGTGCTCTATTTTTATTTTATATATATATATATATATATGTATATGATTGGGGATTGGGCTCCCAGAATCTACGGACCCCTATATATGTTTTTAATTTATTATATTTATCCAATGTTTATGTTATGTTTGTTGTACTTTCTGTTGTCTGTTGTGTATTAATTTGTGTTGAGCCAACTATTGTGACTAAACAGTAATTATTATATATTTGTGTTTTGTTGTGGGTCATACTGTAATATTTTTGCTTGAAATTGCAATGTTATAATCTCAAAATATTTGTTAATTTTATTACAGCTGGCGGCGGCGCAGGCGGCAATGCCAATTCGGAGTTTGTCAAGCAGGAGCTGAGGGCTGTGGTGAGCGTGCGGGCGCAGCAGGCGGCAGCAGCTGCCACTGGGGGCGGTGGTGTTGGCGTGGGCGTGGCACAGCGTGGACAGACACCCCAAAGTCCGCTGCAACAGGGACCAATGATTGGAGGCGGCGGCGGCGGCGGCGGCGGTGCTGGAAGTAGTACAAATGTTATGGGCAATGTCACGCCCACGGGTCTGGGAGGAGGCGGTGCGGGCAGCGGCAATTCCATGCTCAATACACCGCCAGATCCAACGCTGGGCTTTAGCTTCGATACGCGTAAGTATCGATGATTATATATGTTGTATAAATTATTTTGTTTACTTTTTATGTTTTCAGCGGATTTCTTTACAAGCAGCGCCACAAGGTGACCCTAAGGCGTCGAAAGTACTCAAGGAACTTCTAGCCACAACGACAAAACTAAGATATATTCAAAATAATGTTCTTCAAACGCATTTAAAGCAACATGTTGCTGCATTTGGTAGCATGCAACATTCACTTGCAACAGAGCGCACGGTCAAGCATTGTGGATAATTTGACATATTTATGTTAGCTGCACTGTAACATAAGCCAAAATGTTAATTAAACAACAACAACTACAGCGTGCATACAAAAATATGTATTCACATATATTTATTATTAAAACAAATTAGCAAATATTAAATGTAATGCATAAAATGGGAACCTCGTATAAAACACAGCAAACATTTATCGATACGTATAGTAAAATATTTTGAAACAATTGCTGCTAAATTATACAAAAAAGAAGAAAAATAGATTAAACACGAAAAAATCACAAAAACAAAACAAAAAAAAAAAACAACATATTTATTACGTTTAATTATTAAAGCTTAGACTAAGACGCTATATATTATATTATATACATACACACACACACTTACACATATATACACTTATATATACACTTTAAGTAAATAATATAGCTATATGTACGATATAAGCAACAGCGGCTAACGCAACGTTTCAACATGTTGTTTAATTAATTAACTAAAGCAGATAATATGCGAAGCGTTGAGTAGTGCAGCACTGGCTAGGCTTTAATTATAACGGCATCAATGTTAATATATACAAAAGAATACAAAAACCAATAACAAAGCGTATACAATTTGAAATATTTAAATTTAGTGTTGAATTTTTTCAGTGTGATAATTTGTTAAATCTTTTATACATATATACTAATGTTGCTTATTTGTTGCTTCTAGAGCGTCGTATTAGACATTAAATTCTATATGATTTGTATGGTTTCCAAGCGTTTAAATAATTTGTTTAAACATCGATTTGATAAGTTCATATATACATATACATTGGACTACAAACAAATAAAAAGAAAAACTCATAAACTCTATTAGTTGATAACTTAAGCAATTAATTGTTATGCTATTTTGATTTTGCGCTATAACACTCTGTAAACTATAAATGTACATATTTTTCATTA
The DNA here is from genome assembly GCF_011750605.1 of Drosophila busckii. Taxonomy (NCBI): domain Eukaryota; kingdom Metazoa; phylum Arthropoda; class Insecta; order Diptera; family Drosophilidae; genus Drosophila; species Drosophila busckii. The sequence continues at coordinate 65,604 of NW_022872723.1, read as the reverse complement.
TTATTATTCTAGTTTTTTAAGTGCGCCGTTTTCTTTAAATTGTAATCAATTTTAAGTAATTATTTTTGTATAATTTTAGCAAAACAAGCAGAAAGAAAAGCGCGCACAAATGTCGGCGTTGCAATTCAATGTGAAGGCTATTTTACAGGTTTTTTCTTGTTTAATTTAGTTTTAATTGTATAACTTACATTACAAATTATTACAATTTATATTAACACAATTATCACTTTCACTTTCTTTTACAAACTGGAACTGAGCAATTTGTCAATGTTACTTTGTCCATGATTTTACATTTTTTGAGTTGAGTTTGTTTTCTTTAATTCTGTAATTGTAGTTGGGTTCGATCGTTATAAAAATTATTATACTATTAAACACAAAAACCAAGCTAAACAAATATTACGATGTATATTTAATATAGTTTTCTAATTTTATTAAATATGTTTAAAATGCATATAAAAAATCAACTAAATAAAAATTTATATACAATATATAAAAATACAAACTTACCTTTTGTTTATTTTCTTTTCGTTAGCATATATTTAATTTAGCAAATTATGATGCTGTAAAAACACAACACTGACAACAAAAGTAAAATGAACAAAAAATAAATAAAACATCAGGTATTAAAACTTGGGAAAATAGAAATACCTCTCGTTAAGTTCAAAATAAAAATAACGAAAAAAGATACATAGTAGTTACACTTAATGAAAATTTATATATTAATAATAATTAACATGTAACATGTACAGATTACTTAAAGTTGGTCTTGATTATTTGCCATAAGTAATTGAAAATTATTTGTTTACTGCAACTAGTTCAATTTCATTGATTTAAGAGGCTACATGAAACACCTTATAAAAAGCCAAGTTTCAGATCTTACAATTAAACTAGTTTTCATCGTATTTGTAGTTTAACTCTTAGCGCTTTTGATTTTACAGATCAACCTCAGAAGTGTCGTAATTTAAGAGAAAACAAGTATACCGCGATTAGCATATTAATTTTAATCTATGTATACATATATGTTTGGAATCAAATCTTAACTATTTACGTATTTTCTCGAGCATAAATTATATATTTATGTTTGGTAATTAAGAAACTTGGCAAGCATAATTATAGCAAAATTTCACAGACACACAGCAACACAAAAAGTACATATAAAAGTGCATTAATGAATTTAAGCATTTAATGAAATTAATTAATTTATAAGCATACGCATAAGCATATATAATATATATATATATACAGGCATATATATTAATAGTTATACATATATTTCAAATACAAATATTTACAACCAAAAAGTAAAGTAACAAATATAAATACAGTTTAAATAAGATAATTGTAACCAAACACTAATTTATGAGAAGTTTAATATAATACTTGAATATACATAGCTACGAATTATACAGAAGTTAAAAGTACGCAACAAATTAATATAATTAAGAACTTTCGGCTTGCCGAAATCTGAATTGCAGTGTCACAAATGAGATTCAAGAGTTCAAGAGTTTTCTAAACTCTTTCTTTTCTACACATTTAATAGTAGGAAACTGCAAAGTTGGAGGAGTAATACACATAATTTTTTAAAAGTTTGTTTAAAATAATAAACAAGCACGTATGCATACATAAATTATACATTAGAAAAACTGTCTGTGTATATATTGCATTATTTCAAATTAACATGTTTTTTACATATATTTTTGTTTCAGTGTACATACGAAAGATTTCTAGTTTTTTTTTTTTCATCGCAACCTAGTACCATAAATTTGTACCAAACTGCATGAACTTTAAGAACCGTAGTAAATAGATAAAAGAATGCAACGCCCTGTACCCGTGCATAAGCCTACGAAACTAAAACAAATTGTTAAACAAATAAAGAAAGCTATTACAAACTATTTAAGAATTACAAACAAACAAACGCAAGCCCTGAACCGTAATAAGTAGTGCCCAAAAAACGAAAACGAACTAATACAAAGAAACCACAAATATAAATTAACTAGCATTTAAAGAAGAAGAACAAGTTATAGCAACAGCCTAAACAAATATTTATGAACAATAGCACAATTTTGTATAAAACAAATTCATAATAATAATCACTACAAACAATTTATAACACTTTACATAGCAACCGTTATATATACATATATATGATTTAAAATATTTATTCTGTTTGCTTATGTATATAAGAGAGATTTGCTTAAAATTACGGATTGGTAAAGCTGGATAGTATTGCTGATTGGCTGTGTTAAAAATGAAGTAACAAACTAAATTATGATGAACAAAGAGTTTAAAATGTAAGAGCAGTCGAGTTAATTTTGGGATCGAATCTGAGAGCGGCGTGATGGGGAGAGGGAGAGCGCGAAGTAAACTGACTAATGATAGGATAGTTATGATAGTTAAGCGTTGGATCTGTGGGCTGAGACCGAAAGAGGTATACACAAACACTCACACACACACATACATACATACATACATACATACATATGTAAAGATTTCTTCAGTTCAAAATATTACACATATGACTTATTTCTAAGCATTAGTGTTTTAGTTCTTATTAAAGTTCAAGTTTTATTGTAAGTTGAATATGATTTGCTTGGAACCTGATCTATGAGCTAAACACTCTTTTAATATCCATACTTGAATGTTAAAGCAACAAATAAATACATAAATAAAATAAACTATTTGTTATAAATATTGTGTTGTTGTCACAGTCACTGTTTATATGTTGTCCTTGTCGCTCTACAAATTTGCTAAAATTAAAATATAAAAACGTATTTTATCTAATTCTATGTACCTTTTGCTATGTATTGTATTTATCTAACACGAACCTTATAAGTCTATATCTCATACCCAACCACTCACACACATACTAAATGTATTCACATTAAATGTTAAACGAGAGCAACATTTGTTAAAAAGGAAAAATGACTAATTTTTAATATTTAACAATGACATGTGTATATTTAAAAGAAGCAAGTAATGAAATAAAAGCTTGAATTTATATATGTAAATCGAAAGGCAAACAACAAAAGGAGGAAATACAAAACTAAAAAAAATTCGCACTTTCAATTGAATTTACATTAAATATTTAAAATAATGTGCGCTATGTTTATGTTACGAATCTATTAATGATAATTAAATTTATTAATTAATTATAAATTAAATATACAATGGAAATGCAACACAACAAACAACAGCAACACATACACTTAATGTTTAACACAAAAAGAAAAACATTGAAAATGAGAAAATGAAAAAGACTAAATAAAATATTATTGACATAAGAATAAAATCCAAAAAGGTTATTCTAACCACTATAGCTTGCCCAGCTTCGTGGCCATGTCCACAATCATGTCCAGATTGGAGTGCAAAGTTTTAATTTGATTTAAAGTGGCCTGATCAAGCTGCTTGAGTACCTCACTCTTCACATTCAACAGCTCTTGTGGCTGCAGCTTTAGAACTCCAGACTTGGTGGGGATTTGCACGCTGGCGCGACGATCCTCGAGACTATAAATATAATATTAATAAGCTCAGGTTCAGTTAAAGCCAATTGACTAACGATTGGACTGCCAACGGACTACCGCTCTGGGAGAGTGCCACCTCGCCAGGCTTGGGCCAGCGTAAAAAAGCAACTTGGGCGGTCCACTCCCTTCCTTGCGGCATAGCTCTGGCCACCGAGTTTGTTTGGATGCGTAACAGCTGCGATTTCTGAGCAGTGCGAGATTGAGTACAACGCGAGCTGTCCTTTGCTACAGGCGTAGGTGCTGCTCAACAGAAGAGAGCAAAAGTAAGACTTGAGTGTACAAATACTTCATACTCACCAAGCAACTCAAATTGATAAAAGCGCTGTAGGTCTAGCTTGAGAAATTCAGTCCACTTTAGTTGCAACAGCTGCTGTGGCGTGCGTGTTAAAATAAGCTGTAGCTGATTCTTCATTCGCAGCTTGTAGCGCTCGGTCAGCGCATCGATCTGCTCCAATGTGGAGTCCAGTTTCACTGCTGCCATACGTATTCCTTCATCGATGTCTGCCTCCATGCGCAGCTGCTGGCGATTGCGTTTAGTTATTTTTGTACGCGGCATTTTCTATAAACTAGGTTTGCTCTTAATTTTGTGAGTACAATCACTTAGACTTGACGTTTCTAGGCCTATTTGGCTGAACATTAAAATTTGTTTATTAACTTATTTTCAAAATACACGTGAATGAGTGTTAAAACTATAGCTAATCAAAGAACAAAGAACAAGAACTATGTACGTATAAAAGTTATTGATATATGTATGTATATATAGTTATATATGTATTTGTGTATATATGTTTTGTATCTATATGAAGTTGAGCAATTCGAGAGCGAGTTTTATTTGAGGCCCGCCTGATTGGCTGAGTGCATTATCAATTCGAGATTCTTGTGCAGCGTCCTTATCTGTTCCAATGTGTGTGTGTCCAGGTTTTCTAGCAGATCCTGCTTAACCACGTCTAGTTTCTTTGGCTGCAACGATAATACGCCATTGCGTATGGGTATGCTCACGTTAGCAAACTTGCCAGGCATTCTGCAAAAAAAATGAAAAGAAATATAATAAAAAATTCACACGTAAATCTTACAGCTACATACGCCTGGGCCACCATGGGGCTTCCGCATTTGGATAGCGCCACCTCGCCGGGCTTGGGATAGCGCAGTAATGCCATTGGTGGTGTTGAGGGCGATGTGCGGCGTGATTTATCCACGCGAGGCGTCCGATCTGCGCTGATTGCTTTTGGTCTAGATGCTATTGGTGTGCGCATCTTGCTGCGCGAATAGCGTTGCGAGTCCATGGTACTGTTTTTGCTGATGGCAGAGGCTGCCTGTGGTTTCGCGCTGCTGATGTCGTTACAAGCAGAGCGACTACGGCGTTCACGACGCGCACGCGCGGACTGCAATGGTCCGGGTGTTCGCAAGGCTTTGGCAGAGCGCATAGAGGCTCCGTAAGCTGACAATGTGCTGGCGCTGGTGACGCTGGCGCCGCCTAGGCTACTGTCCTCTGTAAGGTAGCCTAAATAGAGTGACCAGACCAGCAAAGGTACGAGCATGTATGGATGTGCGCAAGTGAGTTTGAGTGTGTGAGTTAATGAGTGAACAAAGCAAAGGTTAGAACAAAAGCCACCATAAACCAATCTAAATTAAAGGTTCCAATCTCTTACCCTCGTCGTTGCGACTATTTGTAGAGCTCATTCCGCAGAGGTTATTGTTAATGGCGCTGCCTACGGTCATATTACACACCGACTGCGATCCAATATGTTGCGTTTGATCGCTGGCCTTGTAATCGCTGAAGCGATCCATCTCGCACAATAATTCCAGGAAGTCTATCATTTTCATATTCCTCAACTCAGTTTGCAATCGCGAGTCAATGCATTTCAGCTTGTGACTTAATATCTCTTTGTAGCGCAGCTCCTCGTCGTCTGCGCTCTGATATACAGAGTCCATTTTGAGTTCATAAATGCGAATTTTCTCCTCGCGATTGGCTTCATCCCGATTGCGTTTTGAATTTTTAACTATCTTGGTGCGTGGCATGATACCGGCAGCTATTTAGTTAATTTTAAAATTAATTTCTTGTTAAAATTTATATATATTTATTTTTTCAATATGCGTGCACTAAGTAAGCGTCGTTTTCCTTCCTTTTTATTTGCCGCTTCTTTTGAAAGAATGTTAACCCTCACTAGTAATTAGTAGAGTTGTATCTTTTGAACGAATGTTAACTAACACTAGTAATCGGTAGAGCTGTATCGAATTGTTCAGAATAAGTTCCATTGAACCACAATTTTGACAGTCACACGTTGACGCATTGAATCTAAAACCCATTTATTTCTGAGTATTGTGAGTGTGTGTCTTTGCCTTTCGGAGTTAACATGTTAGTCGAGACACAACCCACTAAAATGTAGGCGGCAAATTTAAATTTTTGAAAAAAAAAGTGGACTATAAAATTATTACAAAATATGTATTTAAAACTAGCTAAGCTTAAAATTTAACATTTAATATTAAAGAAAGCTAAAATGTCATACAATGGGGATGTTAAATAGACGTGTTAGTGTTAGTTGTTAGTAATTAAATTAGATGGAGTACACCGTGGGTTATCTACTATAAAACAAACAATACAGAGTCATAATTAAAGAATAGAAAACAGTCCTCCAAACAAGCAAAAAGTCCTCTAGCGCTCATAGCAATATAAGCGTACCACTTAAAAGTTAGCAATTAGCGAATATCAGCAGTGAGTTCGAAACACTTTATGAATTTTTAAATATGGAAAATTTTATTGGTATAAGAACTGGAAAGTGCTGAATCGAGCACTATAACCTTAGATTAAATAAAAGAGTATACTCTTTGAATAAATTCCCAAAAGGAAGCGAAGGGCATAATCCGAAGGTTAGTTATCAAAGCGAGATTTATTAAAATTAACCAGAGAAAGAAGGTAGATCAACACCTGGAACCCAGTTAAGTCTTCGCATAGAAAAAATTCAGATATGCTTTCTGAATAGAATCAATACTAAATCTAAATCAGAATACTGTGTAGACCAAACTCACGAGGCCCATTATACCGTCGGAAGAACAAGAGATTTATAGGGCAATTTTGTTGTGTTAATAATAATCAAATTCTTTTGCTATAATATAATTTTAGCTTTATTGAGCACTTAAACCTTTTATTGAAGCATTTCAATTATTAAAATATTCTTTTCTTTGTAGTGGGCGCTTGCTCCAAATTGCCGAATTCTCCTTGAAGAATTCCCTCAGAATTCATAAAAGTTAAGCTAAAATGGCATGGAACTGGTCTGAGCCAATTATTATACACTTTGACATTTTTGTAAAAAATGAAAAAAGAGTATCATGAAGTTGTGCAAATGTATGTAACAGGGAGAAGGAGGCGTGGCAGACCCCATATAAAGTATATATATTCTTGATCAGCTCGACGAGCTAAGTCAATATAGCCATGTCCGTCTGTCCGTCAGTCCGTCCATCCGTCTGCCCGTCTGTATGAGTGCGTGTTTCTCAGCAACTATAAGAGCTAGAGCAACCAAATTTAATATGTAGGTACTCCTATATCCGGACACTACGCTTTTATTTTATTTTTTTTATTTCCTCCACCCTTCCCCGCAAATCGAAAAAAACGATATACAAGGCAGGACAAAAATCTTTAAAAATCTGAAATAAATCACAAAATTGCCTAGTCATGTTTTCGACCGATTGTGAAAACTTAGGAATTATTTACATTACAATTTTCAATATAGACAGCGGGGTGCACGTGCTGACGCGCCATACAAGACGGTCGCTTGCCGACGCAGCGGCGGCGTCGCTGCTGACGCTACAGCGAAATCGAGCTGTGACGCGTCCGCTGTTTTGTGTGTATGTGTTTGTGATATTATTAATTGGCAAGTGTTTGCTGCGTTGCCCTAGTCAAAGTGGATTTAAAAGTTGGTGGCGCCCAACTTTAATTTGTCCACTTGTTTTTTTTTTTTGTTAAAGTTTTTCTTGTTATGGAGTATAAATAAACAGAATTATTTTAAGGAACTGCTCATCTCTTTTTCTTTATCCGAGATGGTCTACAATTTGAAGAATACAGAGATTAAAGTGGCTGGTGTAAAGTCTTTTATCAAATGTAACTGCCTGCAAGTGGAACACATTTCAAGATTGGCAAACATGGAGGCTACCAAAAATTACAACCGCAATCCTATTATGTTTTACGTCCCCTCACACCCTGTGCTCTTGGCGATTTCAGTTGCGAATGAGCACCGTAAATTGCAGTTCGTGTGGCATACGAATACTTTTGCAAACAACTGTCCATATGTACGAACGTTATGTGTGAATTGTGCTGCATTTTGGCCACGTCAGTCCTAACAACAATCGCATAATTTGGAGCTGCCTTTGCATTGGGTTTCGCTAATTAAATTGTCAGAGTATAGAGAAAGAGGGGGAGGGGCAAAGTGGTGGCAAAGTATTTTAATTGGCATTTGTCACTGTCAGCGAGCAGAGAGATAAAAGCTCAAAGCAACAGTTTGTTTCGCACTTGAATTGATCGGAAGCCAAAGTCAAAGCCACAAATGGGTTTGTGAATATGTCAAAGGCATATCCAATCAGCGGCAGCGTAAGCATATTCGCTCTACTTTATTTGTTGGAAATATTGCAACAAAGGCAACTGCAGCGCAGCAGCAAGTGCAACAGCGACAGTGCCAGCAGCAGCAGCAGCAGCAACAACAATAACAGTGAAACTCAATTTGCGCAACCAAACGATGCGTTAAGCATACAAAATGCAAAACGGATGCGACTTTCATGGATAGATTACACAACTATACAACTACTATATGTATACATACAGAGACAGTGTTGCACGCCTCCGTTCCACGCTTCAGCACTCCCTTTCGCAGTTCTTGCCACAACTCATCGTTGGTTGTAACTGTTGCATATTGCAGTGCGTGCGACGCTTTTATTGTCCTGGCCACCGTTACACTTGGCACATCATTACACTATACACATGCACACACTGACGTATGCACACACACACACACATGCACACACATACAAACACCTACAATACACAATAGCACAAAGAACAGGATATGCACAGACCAGACCAGACAGAAATAAGCCGGGCAGACAGACAGCCTTATAGCAAAAGATCTAAAAATAAGGACTCTTAGGAAGCCTTTAGCTTGAATAACGGACAACTGTTTTTAAGCCTTCAAATCAATAAGGAAACTTTTCAATTTCAAGCACATTAAGCTTAATTCGTTTGAATTCATCATTTTTTGAAAATAATTTTCAAATTTATTATACTAGCAAAAATGTAGGAATTAAGTCTTTAAGGTAAGCAATTTAAACAAATTTATATGGGAAAAGAAGCTAAAAAGCATTGTGAAGCGCCTTATACTTTTATCTAAAGTGCAAATAAGGTAAATATAAATAAGGTAAATATTTCTCTAACCTTCTTTAGCAAGCAAATAAATTATTATATAGCCTAACTTTAAGTAATATTGTTCATATGTGGTTGCAATTGTACAACGTACAAATAATAATAATGTACCTATATATGTATAAATCATTTGCCATGAATTAATATTTGATCATATTAAAGATAAGTGTACATGTGTGCAGTTTCGTTGATTTGATTAACTGACATGAATTCAATTCATACAGTTATATCAGTTGTTATCTGCGCGGTATCAATAGTTATGTGGTGATAAGTAAAGTAAGCCATTCATTTTTATTATGCCTTCATAAAAAAAAAGCTTTAATAACTCGTACACCGTTGTTTTGTTTCAAGCCACTTTTGTTTATCCAAGTTGGTTACTAGTTTCAAAATTCGAAGTATTGCATTTAATAATTAATAGCAGTTTCATATTATTCCAGTAGCTCCCCTGCTTTCTGCTATTTAAACAACTTAAGTATGGTACGTGGAAGTTTAATAATTAGGTGTTTCAAAATAAAAAAGCAATCAGCGCCGTGTTATGGCTTTCAGATAGATTGTAACCACCGTACCTCCCAGCCATTAGAACTACCCTTACTTTAATGAGCCAAATATTGAATTGTGTGTTGGCTTTGGCGTTGGCGTGTGTGTGTCTCTAAGTAACTAACGTAAACTCAATTAAATTTTCGTCTAGCATAAAATGTACTCCATTCAGAGTTACCCCTGTTACCTCAGGGGCCAGGGCAAAGGGCACAGGTGTGTAGGTGAATGGAGTGTTTCACTAGTTCCACATCGTTCCGTTGCAGTGCATGCATTGCACTCAAAACAACACGAGCCAGAAGGGGACTGTGTTTCGTTTCCATTTGACACGCTGCTATGTTGCACACAGAAACAGAAGCAACGGCAGCAGCAGCAGCAACAGCAGCAGCAGCAGCAACAGCAGCAGCAGCAGCAGCAATATTGAGCTGCTGCCGTTCTGCATGCCACAGTCATTCGCCATTCATTCGCGGGCCATCAAAGTCGCTTGGTTCACACACACTTTCTCTCTCTCATCGTTTGCGTCGCGTCGCAATTCGAACTGAACAACTGCTACTGGTACTGAAACCTTTTGTCGGTTTTCATTGCTTCTATCATACTACTATACTAGTATATTCTATTTTATTTGGTTTTTCTTGCTGCCTTTGTTTATTAGTGCGTGTCTTTAGTTTAGTGCTCGGTTTGCTTTTGAGCCGTTTCCTCGTAATTGAAACTGAGCGCAGAGGCGGCAAGGCAGAGAAATATAGAGAGTGTGCGACGCCGACTACAACGACATAATTAAATTAAAATTTACTCACAGACACACACACATGCACATGCACAGACACACAACTAATCACATTACCAACCATCAGCCCTAGACTTCGACTCGAGCGCAGTCAGTCGACAGTCGAGCCACGCAGACCAGAAGACATTCATAGTTTGTGTTGCACAGTTTTTGGCGCGCCGCATTCAGCAAAGCTCTTAACGCAAATTGATCGAAAAAGGTCAACACAACACAATAAAGCGTCTACCGTTCGAATTTCGTGAGTGCAGAGGCCAACAAGTTTATTAACTCTTCTGGCTGGTAAGTTAAGCGCTAGATAATTGCATAGACGCCCTCTTGGGAATTGTGCTGACAAGCGAATGGCAAAATTAATAGATATATTAATTAAGTTGATCAAATTAATTTAATTAAGCTGTGCCTCAAACTAATTTATAAGCTCAACGCATAAGCTCTGTTAACACATAGATGAAGTTGAAGCTTGTTTATCCTAAACAAATAGCTATCGTTTTCATAGCGGATATATATATTTTAGTGGTTTTGATTATGCTTGGGGCAACATAAGGATCAGCTTTCCATTTTACTATCAATAATTAACCAAATGGGCATTAACAGCTTTGGCAACATGCACTTAGTTACTTTTATGCTATGTTTTATGCATGGCCTTTAAACAAAAGCAGTAATGGCATTTCGAAATGGTGTCGACTGGGCCATGTGTAACCGCATTTAATGACGTTTTCAATTTCTCGTTGTTGAGCGCATAAATCGAATGGTAAATGAAATGAATTGGGAATCGTGTGATGATTAACAAGGAATGCTAACCGCAGGCTTCCTTTTGTGTCTGTTCACAATAATAAAGTTTTTAATGAGTCGACATGGCCTGGCCTGGCGCCCCAAAAAATGCGCAATCCAATTATCATTTACTCACGCACACAATCTTTTAAATGACAGAGCCATAAGCTATGGCATTGCATACGCTTTTCGGCATATATTATATATTTTCCCATTGTTCGAGTGCCCGCCTGCATTTAATGTGCGGATATCGTTGAACTGTAATTTACTGTCGATTTATCCATGCAAAGAAATCCTACACATATAAAAAATATTTGTTGTCGAGCCATTGCAAAGGACTTATCATTTATTTTGCATTATATTGCCATTTGGCGATATGTGCATTTGATTTATTTTATAAACTGTTCAATTTAAAAACAAATTATTTAATTAAGTAGAAGGTTGCTTTTTGTGAATTCCTCAATGGAAATACAGTTGAGCGATTTCTTTTCATTTCCATTTCAATTTCATTCAATTAAAATTTACATAAATACATTTCATGCACAATGCAAAAATTAATTGAATTGTATACTTTCCTGTTAATTTGTTTGTTTGTCAGCCGTGTGACGATGGAATTACATTTACACCCAAAACACACACACACACACACACACACGCATGCACGGAAAAAATATTTTTTTCTATTTACACTATTCCTATTGCCATTGCAATTCCGATTTGTCGCTCGTCGATTATAGTAAAAATGATCGGTCGGGGGTATGTGTGTGTGTGTGTAAACTGATTTGTACTACGTGCCATTTTATGAATATTTGAATTTCCCTGGGGGGCTTTAGTTGCATAGTTAAAATACAAGTTGGAAATATTTCATTGAATCCTTAATCAAATACGCACGTTTTTTTGCTCTCATCGAATTTAAAATATTCTATTTAGAGAAGCCAAGAGAGCGACCAAGCAATGTAGAAATAAGTTTAATATTATTATAAAACTTATCTGCATTCACAGCTTATTGTTAGTTTATTTTTATGGCAAACTTTCAATTTCCCGTTGCAATTTCAATTCCCATTCTCACGCATCCTTTGTGCTACAAAAATAATAAATAGAGAAAAAATGTTTACTTATAGCTTAATCCACGCTTGCATAATTCAGCTCTGAGCTCTCGTTCTAACTAGACGTGCTGTGATAACAAAACCAAAATTTTTTCAAAAATAAAATAAATAAATAAAAATAATACTTCAAAAGCATATTTTACTTTTTCGGAAATTTTATTTTACGGAAATTTAATTTTGAGTTTACTCTGAGCTATCGTTCTAACCAGACGTTCATACTTCCGGCCTCGGCTATGCCGCTGGCTGGCCTAAGATTAAAGTCATGTAATATCCCTAAGATGAAGACGAGGACAGCATGCGATACAGTGGCACCATATGCCAAAAGTAAACATCAATTAACAGGTAATTGGGCAGCGACTTCGACTTGCACTACTACTACAACTACAGTTAGTAGTGCCAGTACGTACTCGGTGGCTTCTAGTGCAAGCCATCTACCAAGATCTGCAACGATAATGTCGACATCTGAAGTCAAATGCTCAACGCAAAGTGCTACGAGCGCATTAAGCTCTGCTGTCAATTTACTTCCGCTTAAAGATTGCTCTTTTCAAGCTCCGATAATGTCGCTTCGCAAGAAGCAAAATAAATCTGACAAGGCAACAAAAACAATAAAAAAGCCGAAGCTATCTAACAATATTAACATTGCTTCTCCAATGCGCAGTGAAGCTGCAGCAATTGCGTCTCCACCACTGACTGATGCTGCTATCAACTTGAAGACTGGCCAAAAACATTTGTTGAGTAAGAGGAAGAAACCACTATCACCCACAATTAACTCTAAAAAGGTGAACAGAGATCTGACGTTTGATTCACCGTCAGCATCAACCAGCAAGGCAAGCAACAGCAACAGGTTTGCCCTATTAGACATGGAAGTGGACCTAAACACTGACAGTCAGGTTGAGATAACACCAAGTGTTGAAAAAGAAAGTGGTACTAGCTCTTCAGTAGCTGCCCAAATAAATATACCGAATGATAATATGGATACAAATGATTTAGACAACAGATCTCAACAGAACGATTCTAGTAGTTATAATAATCTTAATGATTCTTCAAAACCACCGCAAATAGTTTTAAGTATCATCAACCTTAATGATCTATTTAATCTCATTTCGGAGGTCACTAGTTTGGATAACGTAGTAGTTAAAGTTAACCAAGGAGTTACAGCTAGAATCTTTCCCAAAGACTCTAAAACTTATCGAGTTATTGTTGACCATTTCGATAAAATGGAAATTGAATTTCATACTTACCAAATGAAGGAAGAAAAGCCTCATAGAATAGTAGTTAGGGGGCTTCATCATAGCACACTAACCAGCGAAATTGTTGCCGATTTTAAAACATTTGGCTTTGATGCTCTTCAGGTGCATAACCCAAGGTCAAGGTCTAACCGAGATGTAAAACTCAACATATTCTTTATTAATATTAAGCCATGTGCAAAAATAAATGCTATATATGATATACTAACACTTTGCCGCCAACGAGTAAAAATTGAAAGGATGCGCAAAACATCAGAAATCGCTCAATGCATACGATGCCAAGAATTTGGCCACACAGCTAAGTACTGTCGTCGACAACCCAATTGTGCTCGATGTGGCGAAGATCATCTTACAAAGCAATGCGCACGACCCCAAGATCAACCGCCTACCTGTATGCACTGTGGTGGTAATCATACGGCAAGTTACAAGGGTTGCCAGTGGTATCAAGATTACCTTAGACGATCTATGGGTTCTACGAAAAAGCAAACAACACGTCAACAACCACAAGAAAAACGTGAGCAACATCAGTCAACTCGTCAGCAACTCACTCAGCAAATGCCTAACACTTTTGGAACCAATAGCGGAGGTTTATCTTATGCATCAATAGCCAGAAATGGAAATGGACCTGCCCAGCGCCGTCTACATGACCTCCAAGCGCAGCAACAATTACAGAAATCGAATAAAAATGCTGTACAACAACAACAAGTGCTTGACGTTCAGTCAATATTAGAGCAACAGCAACAGCAATTTTTAAAATGGCAACAGCAGCTCCAGCAACAGCAGCAACAGCAATTCCTTTTTTGGCTACAGCAGCAGCAGCAGGAACAACAGCAGCAACACAAGCAAAACAGCCAACGACTTGAACGGCTCGAAAATATGGTTTTTGAAATGGCCAACTCAATCAAACAATGGACGGGGGATAAATCAGTTCTCCAGCGCCACAACATCGCTTCAACCTCACAATGAACAATCTCAGGATCCTTATCTGGAATGTCAATGGCATTTCAGGTAAAGCCAGAGAAATTGAGCTGTTCGCGCACAAGAACAAAGTGGACATACTTTTAAGTGAGATAAGGCTTAATCGAGGAGAAGTTGTCAATATATATGGGTACTCCTTCTATCCAGCGTATAAGCCATCACGGCACAATCATGGCATCGGAGGAGCGGCGGTTTTGGTGAAAAGCTCTCTAAGTCATTTCCCACAAAATGTTATTGAAACACAAAACATACAAATGTCTTCCATTAAAGTTGCCACAGGTATGGGGTATTTGGATGTGAGGGCAATATACTGTCCTCCAAGGCACAGAATCGTAGAAAGGCACTTCACTGACATACTAGCTTCTTGTGGCCAGAGGTATCTGGTTGGTGGTGACTGGAATGCTCGACATTGGTTGTGGGGAGACACTTACAATTCACCCAGAGGACGTGAGCTAGTCGAATCAATTTCAGCTAGAGGGGCTAAAATTCTTGCCACTGGTTCACCTACTAGATACCCATATGTATCCAGTCACACTGCTACTTGCATTGATTTTGCATTATACCATGGGATACTGGATTCTCAAATAAGCCAAAGCTGGGATTTAGACTCTGATCACATTGCCCTAATTGTAAATTTGCAAACCAATGGTGTTAATGTCAGCCCAAGTCCTCGGTTAATCACAAGACGCACTGATCTCATCGCCTTCAAACAACATCTTGAAAGCTCCTTTCAACTAAATTTGACTCTGGACTCTAAAGAGGACATTGAGAATGCTGTCGATATTCTAACTGATAGCATATATAGAGCTGCTACTGCTTCAACGCCACCTGATATTGATCATCGTCCTATAACTTATGGCATTGTTCTTACAAGGGAAGCCAGAGAGCTGATCAAGAGAAAAAGACGCCTTCGTAGAAGAGCAATTCGCTCTCAAGATCCTGAGGACCGAATTTTATGGAATCGAGCAGCAAAACAATTACGAACCCTTTTAAGGGAACTTCGTAGCGATTTCTTCGAGCAAAAATTGTCCTCCATGGACTACACCATTGACACGAATTACTCTTTATGGAAGTGCACAAAATCGCTTAAACGACAACCTTTTAGACAGGTTCCAGTCCGATGTCCTGGTGGCGAATTTGCAAAAACCGAATTGGAGCAAGCCAATGCTTTCGGTCAACACTTAGAGGATCGCTTCACTCCTTATGATTTTGCTACAATAGAACAAGTTAGAGAGACCCATCAGAGTTTGGATACTCCATTGCAGATGTCACTGCCTATTAAACCTATAAGGATTGAGGAGATATCTGAAGTCATCGAACTTTTGCCCAAAAATAAAGCTCCGGGTATTGATAGGATTTGTAACACTACGCTGAAGGCCTTGCCTACAAGAGCGCTCCTATATATAGCATTAATTTTTAATGCTATTATTAGGATCCAAGTGTTTCCAAAGCAATGGAAGTTAGCTGCGATTCTGATGATTCACAAGCCAGGTAAACCAGAGACTGATCCTGAGTCATATCGCCCAATCAGCCTGTTACCCTCCCTGTCTAAAGTATGGGAGAAGCTAATTGCCAATCGTATTACTCTGATTATGAGTCAAAGCAGTATCTTGCCAGATCATCAATTTGGCTTTCGAAGAGGACATGGCACTGTAGAACAAGTCCACAGATTGGTGAAGCACATACTGCAGGGCTTTGATGATATGGAATACTCCAACGCAGTCTTTATTGATATGCAGCAAGTCTTCGACAGGGTGTGGCATGATGGTCTACTATGCAAAATTAAAAACATGCTACCTGCTCCGTTCTATGGACTTTTGAAATCATATTTGGAAGAGCGAGAGTTTAAGGTTAAAGTTAGGAATACACAGTCGAGTAGCTACCTAATGAGAGCAGGAGTCCCGCAGGGCAGCGTACTCGGTCCATTGCTATATTCGCTGTATACTGCTGATATACCCAGCCCCAACAATCAACATATGGTAGCTCCCTCCAAAGCTCTAATTGCCACCTATGCAGATGACATTGCAGTTATTTACAACTCTGGCTGTTGCAGAGAAGCAGCTAATGGCCTGCAAGAGTATCTTGCAACTCTCGCAGCTTGGTGCAAACAGTGGAACCTGAAGATCAATCCGTTGAAAACAACGAACACCTGTTTCACACTGAAGAGGTACATACCTAATACGCCTGAAATACAGCTAGAGGGAGTCACTCTGGAGCAGCCTTTGCAAGCAACATACCTTGGCATTACCCTGGATAAGCGCCTTACCTTTGGGCCACATCTCAAAGCCACGGCTAGAAAATGCTACATGAGGATCCAGCAAATGCGTTGGCTTCTAAATAGGAAGAGCACCTTGCCGCTTAGATGCAAAAGGGCGGCATATGCGCATTGCATCCTGCCAATCTGGCTGTACGGAATACAGATTTGGGGGATCGCAGCCAAATCCAATTATAAAAGGATCCAGGTGTTGCAGAACCGGACACTGAGGAGCATAACAGACTGTCCCTGGTATGTGCGCGGGACCACTCTCCATAAAGACCTAAAACTACATACTGTAGAAGAGCAAATTGGTAGCACACAAGTCCGATACAGTGAGAGACTCTGAGACATCCGCACCTACTTGCCTAGAACTTACTTCCACAGACCTCTGAGACACTCCAAACGGCAAGGCTTTTGCCAAAACCATTAGGCAATAAAGATTACATACCTAATGTAACCTCATATTGTATTGAGGTTGGTTCATTTCTCATTTCTACCATTGTTTGTTAAGTACATTTTATGCCGTAACGTTTCCCTCACTAATAAATAATAGACAAAAAACAAACACAAAAAAAAACAAGCTTGCATAGCTAAATAAGAAAATTGTGCATTTTTGTTCTTGTTGCTGGGGCTGTTGGCCAATGGGCAATTGTAATAACAATGCAAGCACAGCTTTTCACAAGCAAAGTGCATAAGGGGGCAAACCCTTGTACTGTACTTGGACGGGACTGGAAACTCTTGAAACTGAGCAAGCAATTTTTATTTCTTTTACTACCGCGTCAACAAATTATAATTGTAGAGCTTAACGGAGGTTGTGATGCACTCAGGTCTGCGAAGAGGGCGTGGGCGTGGGCGTGGCTGGGGCGTGGTAGTGCCCGTGCCATGTTAAAGTCATAAAAAGTGCTTGGCTCAGGAATATTCCATTCTTGTCGCTACAGGGCCAGAGCCTTATTGTTGCAGGACGCAGCAAAATAGAGACGGAAAGAGCGATAGGGAAAGCAGTTGCTGTCACTGTCGCTGCCACTGTCGCTGCCAACTAGCAAAGTATGTTAATAAAAATTTTAATTTATAGCCGCGCATAATAAGTAGTAAAATACTGGACCATGCGCTTCTTTCAGCGTCGCCAAGTAGGCAACGTTATTTTACTTTTCGGCTTAACATTTTCTTTTGGCACGCGTGTGTGCTTTAACACGCACAAAACGCATTCGTTGCTGCACACAATAACAACAACAACAACAACAACAACAAGGAACCGTCAGTGACGCCTTCGCTTGCTTTCGAGCTAACCCACGCCTCTGCTTAACCCATGCCTGCTGCCTGTCGGCCAAGGCGCGGGTATTCATCAATAATAGCTTGAAGTGTTTTTCGGCCAAGTAAAATAGAACTGCACGCCAGCAGCAGCGAATGCAGCGACAACAAGCAAGCAAGCCCATGACCCATGACACACCCACTCACAACACTCGAGACTCGACAGTTGCAACGGCGCCGCCCACTTCAATGTTCGATTTTATGTATTGAAAATTGGCGTGCATTAGTTACAGTCCAAGCGAGCAGCAGAGAGGGGAAGAGAGAGAGGGGTGGGTGGAGTGCTGAAAGACTTGAGAAATTCCAAAGAATGTGTGTGCAAGTAGCGATGGCTTTATATATGCATATGTTGCATACCTTAAGGCGTTAAGCTTTAACAAGCGCAAAGGACTCAAAATTTATAGCTGTACATACGTTGCCTGTCTTTATATTCATTATAAGTTTTAAAGCAGTTTAACCTTAAAGCGTTTTTATAGAAGGAAATAGAAATAAGGGATAGGACATATATTTTTGTTTTCATTTTGTATTTTATTAGAGTTGATTCCCTATATTAAACAAAATATAAGCATATGTATGGACCCACGTGATCACTTTGTTTGTTTTCCTTAAATATAACTAGATTAAGTTGCTCCAGCGGTAAAAGCAAGGAGTAAAATAAATAAAATTAAAAGAATGAAAAAAAAAAAAAATATAAGATAGATCTGGACCACTTTTGGAGATACCTAACAGTTGTTGTTTTCAATAAGCTGTTTGCTAGGAAACTTTATCTAACATAAGTAAGAATAAAATAGTTTTTGGGCTGGCTTAAAGATTAATAACTCCATTAAAATAGTTGAGGGTGGTATCGGTGCTTGGACAAGATTCCAGCCTCTTCACACAATATATTTCTTTGCGATTGTCGACAACTAAGATTTGCATTCGAATTCATTGACTCGAATGTACCAATGAGCCTCTGATATCTGTATTAGAGTCATAATCGAGGCTCGGAGCTAATGCAAAGATCTATTTCTTGATTAAGCTTTCAAGCTGAGTTAGCTATAAATAATTAATAAAATAGATCTTTCATTCGTTACTCTGAACACATGAAACTAATTGATATTAATTCTATTGTATATTGTACATTAAATTATGAAAAAGTTCAAATCGAAATTCATGTTTAATTAGTGAACTAATCGTGTGTGATTTTGCATTGCAATTAAACAAATGTTGCAATTTGCATATTAAATATGACAATAGATAATTATGTTTAGCATCGCTAAACTATGCAAGGCACGATTTCTATTTCATTTCGTTGAATGCGAGGCATGCCACATCAAAAATGTTGCGCATTGTGCAATAATTTCCAAAAATTGCTCACTGCGTTGCGTTAGTTGGCATTTTGGCATTTTGAGCAACAACAAAGCGAGCGCTGCTTATAGTAGTCATGAGCGTAGCTCTACCCCCTATGGGGATGCATTGTGCGCCGCAGTAACCGCAGCTGGCAGACCCACTAAGCGGAAGTGCATTCACAAAATTTGCGCTCCACTTCCGGTTTCCGTATGGTGTCTCTTTTTGTGGTTGGCTCTCAGGGCCCTACGTGTGTGTGTGTGTTTGTGTCTATTTGCTGTGCAGCTAAGCAGAAGTTTGATAAATTTAATATTACCAGCAAGCAGGTCCTTACGAGAATTCTCGAATTTGGGGTAAAATCAATAATAAAATATACCATATTGACAATAGTAGTAAAAATATTTGACAAATGTCACAAATGCAACCTGCTGCATCATCTATAAAAGAATACTTTAGAATGTTCTACATTCCTTTCACTAAAGCCTTGGGTAGATTCTGAACTATTTAATGCAATAAACTTTCGAAATGAAGCCCAAAGCATTTTAAAAATAAAACAATGGGTAAGACTATAGAGTTGGTTGCTTGCTTAAAATTCATTTGGTGAGGTTTTCTCTGTTGTTTTCACTTTACGTTTTATATGCAATGGCTGCAATTTTAATTGCTATTTGTGCAAGGTATACAAATACAAGATACATACACACATAAACTCACCTACACACACATATATTACTATAATTGCCCAAAGCGCGCTTGTTGAAGGTGCGAAAACGTGGGTGTTGCATAATTTAGCACCTGCATGCGCAGGTGTAGGTCGAAATGTATAATCATTAGGCGTCGTTGCTAAAAGTCTAAAAGCGAAAATGAATCCAATGACACTGAATCTTAAATACACTACTTAGCATAAGCAAAACTACTTCACAATTTTTCTAAGCTTAAATCTAGTCTAATCAGAGCTTTAGCTTTTTTATGAAATAGTCACTTGTATGCTATCAAATTTGTAATTCCCTCCAGCCAGAGTATCAAATGAAAACATAAAACTGAGCAGCAAAATATACGGCCCGGAATGTGGCGGAGCTCAGCATAAAATGCTGGCAACTGAGCCGTGGACTTGGGGTTTGGGGTTTGGGTGGCCGTTGCTGAACAGGTGGCAACCGTATTGAAAGCGCGGGCCACAGATAATTTCGTTGCCTTTTTTACATTGCAACGAGCAGTTTCCCAATGTATTTTCTCGCAAAAAGTTTCCGGTACGTTCGGCAGCAAATTTATTGAACCATGAAATGTTTGTGTACGTGTCTGGGCTGAGCCAGCAGCGAGCTTGATAGTAAAGACAGTGTAATGGCTGCAGAAGATGCGAGGAGTGTATGGGCAAGGAACGAGACATTTTCCATCGCAGGCTGCACTAAACACAAAGCACCAAAAGCTTAGAGAGTTGGCTGTGCTCTTTAGCACTCTGTAAAGTCGTATAACGTTTCAAAAATAAATGATCGGGTGTCTATAATTTGTTCTTTTTAAAATATAAACGAAGTCAAATAGGAATATAAAAAATAAATCTTTTACTATCAGCAAATAAATGTTTAGAGTTGCATATTTCTAGTTTTTCGCACTCTCAGTTACCTCACGTTATTTTTTATTGGCATTGCATATTTTCCCAACTTGCATCTTTCCCTTCCTGAGAAGTGTGAGACTTCACAGCAACTTGTCTTGTGTAAACGCTCTGCCTTCGCCTTTGCTTAGTTTCCACAAAGTGAGTTTGTTTTTCTGTACTTTGCAAAATATTTAGTTGAAGTTTTTATTTAGCGCATCACTGGCCACTTGGCTATTGGTTCGTCCTGCTCGATTGCAATGCCAAAAGGGTTTTATTTTTTATTTTTCTACGACTAAGTTGCTATTGTTGATGTTGTTGTTGTTGCTGCTGGTCTTATTGCCATATGGCTCATAATTTTTCATTGCATTTTCTGTTTGGGTGCCATGAAAAATTGATGCTAGTCTCGCTTTGATTGGATTTTAAAGTGCTTTTGAAGTATTTTATTTTGTATTGAATTGAGTTAGCGTTTATAGCAGGTGCAGCAGGGGTCGTATACTTAATAACTGCCAGCTGACCAGCAAGTGTTTCTTAATTGCTTTCAGATTTATATTCAATGGCTGTTGTTATTATCAAACTACTCCGTTTTTGTTTGCTCGCCCGAAATGTGCAGAAATAAAGTTGCTAAATTTGCAAGAGGCTTTTATTAACAATTCGCTTAATAAGTTTTTATTAAAAATTCTACTATTTGAAATAATGAATCTTTCAAAATACGATAGACCCAAAGTGTTAGATTAATTAATTGACAACATTAATATTAAGTAAATGGATACGTTTTTTGTAATTTATTGTTTCTTTTTCTGTATTTATTATTTTTTTTTTTTTTATAATTATAAAATTCCAATTTATTCAGATGTGTATTTTACTGTTTAATTAGTTTGCTATTACCTATCTGGCAACTTTACCTAATTATAAATTACAAAATTAAACTCGCTAGACCCTGAAGGCGACTACGTCGGCAAGGGTTTGCTAAAACAATTGGACGTCGATGAAGATATCCTGCTAGGTTCAATTCGGCATAGGGCATCCCTATGCTGTTAGGCTTAAATTCATTATATAATTGTGAAGTTATAGTACGCTTTTGATGTACTGGATCTTCATTTAATAAAAAAAAAAAAAAAACTAAATTAAACTAAACTATACTATAATAATAGAACTAGGAACCTGGTGATATGTAGGATTGTAGATGATGTGTATAGTGATCAGTTTAGTTTTTAAAGCAGTTAGTCATTGTTAAATTAGTTTGCTATTACCTATGTGGCAACTTTACCTAATTATATTTTACAAATTATACTAAACTATACTATAATACTAATAATAAAATAATACTATAATATGATGTGAGAATAGCTAGGTTATAAACCTGGTCGCCAAGTCTTGGGGATTTGCCTCTTAAGTCTTCCTTGACCCACGAACCATATGAGATGTTGTGCAAGTGCATTGGGGTGCAGGGCCAATCTATAATAATAATTTTAGCCTGTAGTTGCAGCATATCTCCAACAATTGAAACCTGGAAAAGAGACCGTTCTATGTCCCTGGTCCGCATGTACCATGGAGCATTAAAGATTTTTCTCAATATCTTGCTTGGCGCAACCCGAATATTATTCAAATGCGTTTTCGTCGATACCGTTCACGTGTAGTCCGTAGTTCACTTTGTTGTCCAGTGACAGCTTATTTCTTGGCGATAGTAGCCACGACATCTTGGCAGCCTTCGTCATCTGTTTCGATGAAAGTAAAATGTATTTGAAACTTAAAAGGAAACAGTAGACTTTATAAATGTCTTACAATTAGTTAAGTAAATGAATGTCGCATGCTATAAAATAAAAGTCGATTTGATTTAATTTGATATCAGAATAAGAGCTACTCTTGCACTCCTTAAATTTGTTGAAGACATGGATTGAATTAAAAGTTCAATTCTACTTTTACTTACATTGGTGTAGGATATGAATGACAATGGACTTGTTATAATAAAAAGATATGACTTAGCATATGTAACTTGAGACAAAGTGATAAAGTCCCGATATCGCTTTGATTTCATTTAATTAAAAATACAATATTTGATCTTTATTTAATATTTGAGTGTTTAGTGCATTAGCTTAAACTAAAACTGACTTCCGACACTTAACACGACTTTCTATTTGCGTCTCTCACGCTCAATGTCTCAAAAATTATTAAATTCAGCCAAAAAAGATGAAACATATGACTTCATTTTCTATACGCCATTACATTTCAGGCTTTCCTGCAACATACATAAAAATGAAACCTGCTTAATTGGAGTGTTACGCCCTGGCAACTTGGCATGGCTGCAATAAAGGCGCCTAACAACGATTTTCCATTTCGCTAGCACTCAAAACAGCAAACAATGATGCGAGAAAATCAAACGCGGCCTAAAGAGCTGCCAAAGCCAAATTGCTAGCGTGCCGTGAAGTGCAAGGTGGGTGGTGGTGGTGGTGGGAAGGAGCCATTTTGGGTCAGTCTCTATTCAGCCGCATTTTGGGGCGCAAGCTAATTCAATTAAACAGTTTTCCTAGTTGTTTGTGTGCTTTCATTTTCCTGCTCAGTTGTTCACTTCACATGCTGCAAACGAATCAACTTGGGCGTGGCTGAAGTGTAAAGAGGCATAGGGGGGAGGGGTCAGATCAGGGACGTAGCTTGTTCACCTATTGATCGCTCATTCAATTATTTGCCTCGACGTTCATAGACAGCAACGTAGTGCCAACACCAATTTGGCGTTGCTCTTAGGTCAAAAAAAAACGAAAAAAAAAATGCATTTGAACAGACGCAAACAAAGGCGACAGTTGCTAGCAATAACACCTATACACACACACACATACACGCGCGCGCGCTTTGGCTGATGATGCAACTCGGCATTTCTATGGATGCTCTGTGGCATTTCAATGCATTTCGCCTTGGCACCCACAACATTCTACGTATGTATATCAATGCGCGGTCACGCCTTCCACTTCGCCCCCCAATCGACGCAATGCGTTGCGCTTTTGCTGCTCTACATTCGTTGTATGTGTGTGTGCGAGCAAGGAAATTCGCTAAAATTTCAACGAAATTCGTTCGCTGTGGTTGGTCAGGGACCGAAAAAACGGTCGTAAACTAAATTCAATTAGAATCATTTTTTCTGGCTCTGCGACTGCCTGTCACAATGGATTTGCATAGTCCACGGGCGCAAAGTCGCTGCAATATCTCTCTCTATCTATCTCTATATATATATCTCTCTCTCTCTCTGTCGCTCTCTAACGGTATCTGTCTCTCTTTTTTTATTTGAAAAACATTTGTTACATCTGTAACGCGCAGTAAGCGGCGTATATAAAAAATTGATTTGATTAAACTGCGCTGTGCTTGCAACAAGTGTGGCAAATGCGATGGGCAGTCGTTCTTTGGAAGCGTGGTCTGGGCAGCGGTTTGAGTGCGTGCCGCTTAAGCTCAGCTGTTGTCGCCGTCCAGGCAACAACAAATGCGCCTAATGGCCCGCACTTCACTTCGACTCTCTCTCTCGCTCTCTCCTGTCCCACTGCTACCTCCTCGCCAGAGTCTCCGCAAAGCCAGTTTGATTGCTGCCATGATAAAGTGAAAGACCATATTATTGTCATAATTACGCACCGCTCCCTGCTCTTACCACTTTGCGCTTGCTTAATGCGCTGCGCCTCTTGGAGCTGTGTATTCTCAGTTCTGTCTCTTGTTTTTGTAAGCCCTCATTATTTACTGCCAGGTCATGGTGCGAACCTATGCAAGAGAAACGAACGTAAGTGTTGTCCCCGCCTCTGGTTGTGAATCGTTGGTCGAACATTGCTGTGGTCAGTGCCTCTCTCCGTGTTCTCTTACTCTCACGTGCTGTTGCTCTCCGTCCATGGTTTGGCTTTTGTCTTTTAGTTCACAGGTGCTCCGCCGCCGACTTAAATATAGTGTACTATAGTTGTTAGAGAGAGTGTCTTGTTTGCTCAACTGGTTTGGATGTTCTTTTGGCCAACTAAAGCGTTTTTCAATAGAGTGGGCATTGGCGTGCCCATTAGCCAATTGTGTATATGGACTCGGGTATTGATCTTGCTACGTGCCGCACAACCGAACACTCTTTTGCAACAATACATTGTTACACTGAAGCTCGTAGTTACCGCTCCTAGTGGAGGAATTTCACAGTTAATTTTTTAAAGTTCTCTTTATAACCTATCAAAGTCACGAAGGATCCTAATCTTGTGCGAAACTATTCTCCCAGACAATGTTTTGCCTTCAAATCTATTTAGAACTAATCACACTCTCACACACACATCAGGTGTGTACACTCTAATGTCTATACTAGGGACTTTTTATGCAGTTGAAAGACAGATCAAATATATATTTAATATGCCAAACTTTGCTGCTAGAAGACACAAACATTAGGTGGCATGCGAAGACTCAAAATAAGTTCAGATATTATGTGTTCAAAGAGGAAAGACCGAATAACTGCAGAGTTAATTTGCAGACCTCCACGTTTAACTAAAGAGTATACAATACAATACTCTCTGATTTAAGTCAATACATTTAAATAATTTTTAATTTTTAATAATCATGGGAAAATCCCAATTTTCGTCTGTCCATCTTTATTGGATTATTGTATGCGAATAAAATCATAACTGCCTCATAGCTATAAATTAATGATAATTTACAAAATTAGCTTGTGTCCAATTAGTTTAAGTGAAAATGAAAGTATTTGATAAATAAAGCATTTTCTTTTATTTCATTAGTTAAACCACACAAGCCAAACAATATTCTAAAAAGTGCCTGATAGCATTTTAATAAAACATAATAGCATTTTGTACATATGAAGATGGCTCTCAATTAAAAATCTTGCACAGAATAGTGTCGAGCTATGTATATATATGTATCTATAAACATGCTTTTGTCTGTGCGTGTGTATGTATACACTTTGTGATATGGAGAATTTATGATCGTTGCTTAAAGTAAATTGTATCGGACTTAAAACTAAGCACTCAAGCAGCAGCCACTAACTAAATGGCTGTCTGCGTCTTCCCAGGATATTTCATGTGTACGTGTGACTGTGCGTGCGTGTGTGCAATTGTTGGCAAGAACAACACAAGTTAATCCGTAGAGCAAGCAGTGCAGCTTTGGCTAGCGACGAGGAGGAGAGGAGGAGAAGAAAGAGGTTAAAGAAGAGCAAGCAGCAGCCTTGCAGCTGTTAAACTTTGCTGCATACTTTGTGGCGCTCTTAAATATGCAGACAACGACACGCACACAGACAAAAGACACCACACACACACACACGCAGCTGTTGACTGCACTGTAATTCATTTTTGACATACGCACACATAAACCTAGAAAGCTAAGAAGGAGAAAGAGAGCGCAAGTGAAAGCTGGCAGCTGTGAGGCGCTTGCTACATATTTACAACTTAATACCTTAACCAGTGCAAGTCTATATGTGTGTGTGTGTGTGTGTGTGTGTGGACTTAACTTTACTTGCTACAAATAATTAAAGCATAAAAGTAGAAGACGCCACCGTTTGCAAAGAGATGCAAGCAGGCAAAACTGGGAGCTGAGCAGCTGAGTATGCCACACAGTCATCGCATAAATGTCTGCTCCTAGTGGAAGATGCAGCTGCACATGCGACTAAACTTTCCCCCCCACCCTTATCTATGCCTTTTTTGTTGTGTCCTTTCTGCTGTAAATTGAATATTTTAATGCAAATTTAATGGGCATGCGGTGGTCGGAGCTTACTTGTCTCGGTGCTTACATTTAATTTAGACTTGAACTTTTCAGGTGTCCTCATCTCTGGCACATTTCCCATGGCACATTTATATTTTAGGGACTTAGAGTTTTGAGTGCATGTCATTTGCAAGATAATAGCTGGCAACTTTATAATATATTCAATTGTCAACTAACGCTCCAATGGTACTCGACAAAATTGTCTGCCAAACTTTTCACATTCTTTTTTCGCAAATTAATATATTTGCTTGTAGTATAAGAAGCTCTCACTATTTGCGAGCTTTTATCTTAGTTCTGGTATTGGCTATCTGACTGATTGTATATCGCAACTAACTATTATCGCAATTCTTCTATCCACTCATCGATATATCAATACGCCACAGGACTCTTCTCCTCTTTCGCTCAATATGCCATCAACTACAGGTCTTGAATCGCAGGCGACTATTATGCAATAAACCACCAGCCCAGGCAAACAAATAGTCTCCCACACACACAGTCACACACGTGTATTGTAGCTTGGGGGAGAACTAACTAAAGTGTGACATGAAACGCTTTTAATTGCATTTTTTGTAGTCTCTGCTTCTTTTTTTGAGCTGCCTGCCATCAACGGTGAATAAACAGTTAAGCAAACAACAAACAGTTGCACAAACTATAGGCACAACGAAATAACTACAAATCGTTCTCATTTCACTATGCAAGCTGCCAACTGCACTATTGCGGAAGCTGAGCTGATAGTCGGATCGTAAATTTAATAGCCAATGGTGCTGCTACTTTGGCAGTATCATTTGATTTATGTGATTTGCCGCACAAAGTGGGCAAACTTTTGTAAACCTTGTTACTTGTACAAGTTCTAATGACTAAGAGTTTGGAAAGAGGAATAAGTAAGCACAAAAGTTGCATACGTAATAAATTCAAGAAGCTTGGCTTTAAATGTTTTTAAAACTTGCAAGAGTTTCTCTATTTTACAGTTTGTTTGTAAGCAAATAATAAATTCAAGAGAGTTAGTTAGTTAGTGTTTTTAGCTTTAACTGCCGTTTATTTGCTTCTCTGTAGCGCATATGTTTATAAATTAATTTGCCATTAGACCACATATGGTCAGGGCATATATCACGCATACGCCACTTAGTGCCGTGGCACAGGAAATGCGCACTGCCCATTTGCCATTACCGTGTGCATTGCATAAGTAAAATTCCATTGTTTTGTGTGCCATAATTCAGCGCATTTAGTGGTAAGGGGTAAACTTTGGTTAACCAGCGAACACCGCAGGAACTTAATTTCAAAGCCAATCACGAACACACGCACATATAAACATTTGTTCATTTTAAGCGTTAATTATTTAGCTGGGCAAATTGATTCAGCGCGCACAAGCTGATGGCACTTCAAGCAGTAGTTGTGCTCTTAGTTGCAGCAGCTGCATTTAGTGGGTTCTGTGGTTTTAGCCTGTTTGGGCCGAAAACTTTTCAAGTTGAAAGTTGCAAGTTGCAAGTTGTTCGCGCGCAAATTGTCGTTGTCGTTGCTGCATCATTGTGGTTTTAGCTGAAGCGTGCCAAAGTGTAGTCAAGGTAGCGAAAAACTCGCAGCGAACTGTTGTTAATTACTTTGTAAACATTTGTTGATACAAGCCCTTGTTTCATGCCTTGACGAATTTGAGCAATTTTAAACCCTATTTCGGTAACTCAAACATTTTTATATAAAGTCAATTACTTATAAATTATAAACGATCAAAAACTTAGCATATTATTTGATACAAACAAATTCTATAAATTCTTGTTGCCTTCTATTAAGCTAACGAGCTAAATTGTAGCAAAAAGCATTCAATTGTCATATTTCAAGCCCAAAATTCGCTGCCCACTTAAATCACATTTAGGCTAATGCCAATTATTGTTACAAGCTCCAAGAAGCTCACCCAAAACCGGAAGCCAACTTTTTATACACTTAGAATCTGGTAAACAATTTAAGAAAGCTTTAACTATCTTTTAAGTAATTTTTAGGTGCTTTAAAATGTCAAGCTGCAAATCATTCTTGATAATTTGATAAACTAGCAAAATAGATGTGGTGTAGCTAGTTTTTGGGCAGACACACACAATATATGAAAAAAAGGCAAATCACTTGATTTTTGTATTTGTGCTTGTCGCTTGCAGGCAACTGTAAGCGTGTGACTTATGATATAGTAACGAGTGAGAGAGGAAAGAGTGACACAGAGAGAGATTGTTGACACACACACACACACGAAGCACTTCAACGGGAGGGGGACGCTGTCTGCTGGGGTCGCTTGTAACCGCCAAAAGCATTTTGCTAACGATTTATGTCTGTTGCATGTTCAGCATTCGGTTGCAGCAAAGATAAATTCCAGCTACTTTTTCAGTTGCAGTTCGCATAATGCCAGAATATTTCGATATATGTATACTATATTAATATATATATGTGCCGGCTCTGCCGACAATGGGAATTAGTTTAGAACTCGCGCTAAAAAGATGCAAGCCAAAGAGCTTTTACTATTTAATACTGACTTGCTTCTGCCGGCTATTAAAATGTTTTACAAGAACTCGTAGGGAGTGAGGCACACACAATTCCCAAATAGTTTTTGTTGGCATTTGCTTGTTAGGCGCTTGTAAAAAGTACGCACATCATTGTGTCTTGTCTTGTGAAAAGGCAAATGATATGCAAATTTAACTGGCCGAACACGAACTGACCAAAGGGACGACTGTGAAACGTTACCCCAGAACTTTTAATTAAACCAACTTTAAGCTTTTAGTGCTGCTGGTCAGTGCTGTCAACATGCAGCACAGCACAGCAGGCACAACACACGCCCACAAGCACACACACACACGCACAAACACACACACGCACAAACACACACACACACACACACACACACACACACACACACACACACACATACATACACACTGCTGTTAAAGCAAAGAGGGCTTTACTACATTAACACTTTGGCCATCACTTAAAGCTGTAACCCGCAGCCAATGGCCAGATGCTCATCAAGTTGAGCGCATTGTGCTAAAGCCTAAAGTTCTGACAGCTCCCTTTTTTGGACAGCGCAAAAAATGATGTATACATGTGTGTGTAGGAACACATTTATAAATGTAGGTATATATATGTATAAAGGCAAACCCATGGACGCCTCGTCCTTTTGTCGCTGTTGTTGTTGTTCTTGCATTTCAAGTTACACCTCCACAAGCGACAGCTGTGCTTTAGGTTATAAGGCCTCTCTTTAGTGTACAGTATCATGTTTTTAGAGTTTTCCGGCCAAGCCAAGCCAAGCGGGTTGCTTCAATGACATTGATTATGGTCCAGTCAAAGCGCGCGCTATGGGGAAATCATTTTTTGGTTAACAAACAACAGCAGTAGCAACAACAATAAGAACAACAACAAATGCTGCTATGCGGTTTACAGCTGTCAGGCCCTTTGTGGGTCCTAGTCCTCCATATAGTCTCATTGTGGTATTTTTATTTGACTTTAGCATGGGTTTGCGGCACTCTAATGATTTTTGTTTAATTTACTAAGCAAAAGGACCTATATTGGCTCTTTTTAAATAAAGTTGTTCAAAAATTGAGTATTATTAAATTGACAAAAAAACTCACCTTTTTATAAATGGAGTTGTATGAAGAATATTATTACATTTCTTGCATTCTAAATCTAAATTAAATTGCAAAAAAAAGTCTCACCATTAAAGCTTCAAAAAGAGACTCGGCCAGTTGCGTTTCAACCAAGAAATATAAGTAAATATTTTTATGAACTTAATATATTAATATTATGAAAGGTTTCTCGCATGCAATATTTAAACAGAACTGTAAACTGTGACTGGTTTGTGTCTATGCTAACTCACGCTTCACTGCTGTTAATGCAATGTAGCGGCTCTGTTAGCTACAATGTTTGTTTCAATAACAATGAAACAATTAAAAATGGAAAATAATGAAAATTAATATCATTATAAGAAATTCTATATATAAATACTTGAAGAAAATTGATACCAAACATATTGCATATGTGATTAGTTTTAATTGATAATCATTTAAAATTGTATATAAATAAACTGCAGCAATTATTGAAAAAAATTAAGCATTTACTACAAACTGTGGTCTTGTAATTTTCTTTTAACACTGGCACTGTCAGCTGCTAATGCCTTTTAAATTTATTTGCCAAAACAAGCAATAAAACAATTTGGTGTTAACAAAAATAAATCGTTGCGTGACATGCGGCAATTTCGCACTGTCTTTTCACACGTTTATGCGCTCAACAGAGGCACAGACAGAAGCGACAAAAAATATTTAGCAAGCTGCCTGAATTTATGGCGCAGCGGCTTTTGTTCTTTTTTTTTTTTGCTTAATAAACAACGCAGCAAAATTAATAAATTACCACATAAAAGCCGGTCAATACAGTGGAGCATGGGAGGGAGTGAAAACGATAACAGAAAGCCAGAGAGCTGCGCCCGTAGCTCAGCTGTTATTGTTATTACACCGTTTTACATTTAAATGTTGTCGATGGGCGCGCCCTTTTATTTTTAGGATTGCAGTAAGTTTTCTGTTATTTGTGGATTTGTGTTTTGTTATTGCCAGACCAGAAGTAAACAACTTTGGTTAACTTAACAGTGCAGCTTTATAGCAGATATTGCGGCAGCGCTGTTAATATGCAAACGTTCTCTCTCCCGCTCTTGATGTGGCGCTCTCTTTATTGATTTGTTGTTGTTGCTGCACTGCGCCTGCGTCGGCTGAGCTGCTGCTGCAGCATTACAGAAACCGGCCAGTTGGCCATACAGGGTGCTTAGCTGAGCTAAAACATAACAAAGGTCTAGCGCCCGTCGCGGGCAACCCTTACCTTACCTCCGCTGGCCCAAAGGCTGCACCTAACAGAGAGCGCGCGAGAGAGCGCAAGAGAGCGAGAGAGCTGCGGCTGTTATTTGCAGCTTTTATAGCATCATCTGGTTGGCCTGTGTGTTTTGTTGTTGTAATAACATTTGGCTCTCTCTTGGCTTTGCAGGGGTGGTATGTGGATAAATTTTAGCCGCCATGGATCCCAGTGCTCTACAAAACATGGATCGGGACGCATTAAAGAAGCAAATCGAGAATATGAAATATCAGGCCTCCATGGACCGCTGGCCTTTATCTAAAAGCATTGCAGAGTGAGTACCAGAGTTTTTACAATTTATTAATTAAATAAATATGAAACAAAAATACAAATTGAAAAAGTGCCTACAGCTTAAATAAGCAAGACAAAATCCAAATAAATTTACTCAGTGCTTGTGTTTGGGTGTGTGTGTGTGTGTGTGTGTGTGTGTGTGCTTAAGCAAAAACTGTATTGAGTTCAAGTAATGTCTAGACTGTAGGCCCAGGCAGCCTGCAGTTAACGTTGTGACAGTGCTTGTCTAAAATATTCATACACGTGTCTACCAGGACAACACCTGAGCTGAGCTGAGTTGAGTGCACTGCTACTGGGCGGTTTGTTATTTACATAAATGTGAAGATGTATTTGTTGCTTTTCGAGCTCGCTTGCCACCCCGCAAACGTCACTCAGTCGCGTTGTTATTGCCTCAGCATAACTGTCTCGCTCTATGTGCATTTATATCTGTGTGTGTGTGTAGACGATGACTAGACAAAGTTCCGCTGAAAGCCAAAAATACGCTGAGCGTATCTGAACTGCAGTCAGCTCGATACGTTGGGTAATTGGGCGCTTACAGTTATTCACGCAGCAATCTGTGCGCAAAAATTTTACCGTCGCTAAATTGATTTTCCCTATTTTGTGTGAATGTGTGCGAGTGCGTGTGTGTGTGTGTGTGTGATTGCCAACCTCTTGAGAATGCGATTTCGATTTATATTTACCAAGCTATTCTATCTAACATTTGGCAATCAAAAGTCAAAAGTGTTTTTGGTCTTGGTGTTTGCTTTTCTAGAGTTTCTTTTGCATTGAATTGTATATTGCCTGGATTACTTATGCTCAATAGATAAGCTAAAATATATTATACAGTAACGTAAAACGAACCAATGTTATTAAAAAACTTTCTTATGTAGAAAAAATAAATTGTATATCAAACAATTATCAACATTTTAAGATTTAAACATTAAAACCTTTCTTCGCTACATAATATTTATTAACAAATTTCATTTCGGTGCTGTTTTTTCTCTGCTTCGCACTGTTTTAGTTTTTCGACGGAAGTATGAAACTAAAAACTAATAATAATGTGACCTTAATGACCGAAGACACAATTGTTAAATAATAATATTTCGTAATGATATATGGCTTAAATTAACAATTGAACTTCATTGTAATTGCCGATAGTTCATAGATATTTATTCACTTAAAATAGAGTTGTCAAGGCAAAGTCATTTGACCACTAGCAATAGCAGCGTCCTCTCCGAATTTTACGAACTAGCTCTGCTTCTCTTGGAGCGAATAAGGTCGCTCAATCTCCGCGGGTTATTCGCCAAAAGCTTCCTAATTAAGTGTTATTTGTAGCTTAGCTGGCTCAGGTATAGAACCGGGCATTTCTTTTAATTACTTTGCTTCAGCTCTGACAGCTGTATTATGTCAAACTTTAAGCTGCCTGTTTCCATGGCTCGCTGCATTTAGCGTTGCACATAAATCACAATTAGCGGGACCGCAAACTGTTAATGCTACTGAACCAAAAGTCTAAACAGCGCGACCACCAACTGTCATAGGCGAAGCTGATGCTAAAATAAATGCTAGAGCTAAGCCAATTGTTAAATAAACATAGCAGGTTGCCAGTTGGTGGTTGGGGGTTGGGGGAAGACGCGCTTGGGGCCCGCTGGTGGCACAACGATTTAGTTAAACATTTAGTCAGCAGCTAATTATGAATAATTAATTGGCACACATTGCTGCTGCACACGCTGCCTGAGCTCAGCTGCCGGCTCAACTGTTTACTCTTGGTTACCACAAATGATTTCAAGGCATTTGCATTCTACTATATTCGTAAGCTGCTGCTGCTGGCTGCTGCAGTTGCTCGAGCAGCTGCTGGCTGAAATGTTGCTTTGCTAATTAGTTAACAACACGCCCGCCTTAAGGTTACTCATACGGACACACAAGTGTATATACGTGTGTATATAAATGCAAATGTATATGTGCTGTCACAGTTTATCTCGCAGCGTTTTGGCACATTTAGCGTCTCATGTTCAGCTACAGTCTGTGTCTGTGTCTGCGGCGTGGCAGTGGCAGTGACTCGTAGCTGCAAGGTGTTAATTACACAGAGCAAATGTATTTATAATAATTATGATGATAAATACGGCGCCAACTTATGTCTGCGTCGCTTATGAATTCCAGCTTTCAAATTAAAATTATATGACATGCAATTAAGTTGCTGGGCAACAACACTATAAGAGCTTTATAGTATACCCTGTAGTCATGAAAGAGACACTTGGGTAGGCTGTTCATTTAATTGATTCACATTGAAATTGTTTTTAGTTTAATTTGCATTGGAGTCAATACACTAAATTAAGCTTCAACTAAATAATACTGACCTCACTCTTGACATTGTGTACCAAATACAAATAATTGGCTGCTAGCTAACTTTCAAGTGCAAACATAACAAACTTGGCCAACAAATGTTGTGTGTACATGTAAAAACAAAAGAAATTCTGAGGCATTTAGAAATGAATAGTAAACGGCATCAAGTCAATTTTAGCAAACATCAAACATTTGTCACTCAATCACCAGTAAAACGAAACAAATTAGACAAACACATTCACACACACATACCCATAATATGTTACACACATGTGTGGAAGAGAACTTTAGAAAATCAAAGTCAATTAAATTTTGAGAGGCGTTATCAGAGCGGCTGATTGATGAACAAATTGCAGAGAGTGGACCACTGAGGCCGACATTTGAAACGTGTATCTGTGCTGCGGTGTTGCATGTGTGTATGTGGTAGACTGCGCTCGTTAAGTGTAGCAAACACCACACCACACATTACGGCGATTTTCTGAACAAGCGGCGCTTACCGCACACGCAACTAACGCCATGGAGCTCAATGTTGGAGCGGAGCAGCAACTCAGTTCTGATTGATTGACAGCCTGTGTGTTGTCGTCCAACCACACACACACATATACACACTTACAGATCATGGCA
The DNA here is from genome assembly GCF_011750605.1 of Drosophila busckii. NCBI lineage: Eukaryota > Metazoa > Arthropoda > Insecta > Diptera > Drosophilidae > Drosophila > Drosophila busckii. The sequence continues at coordinate 30,986 of NW_022872723.1, read as the reverse complement.
GGGCAGTCAGATGGCTGCTCATTTGGCAATCGTCTATAAACAAAACGTTGCATACCTTGGGGCACTTGCCACAGCCTTAACTTGCCCTGAGGCTTACATTTCACCAAACTTCAAGACTGTGGCTCATTTGTTTTTGTTGCGATTACGTGTGTATGTGTGGGGGGAATGCTTTTAGTGTTAAACTTTGTTTGTCGAAACAAAAGTTTTGCTAGTCGGACCTCAGGTGGAAAAAGTTTTACCCCCACATAAGAAGTGAATGCGGCCACATAAAACTTGGCTCAGTTCTCAAATGCTTGACAACATACGTCTAGTGTATGTGTGTAAATTTGTTGTGCATTTTAATTTACTAGCATCAACAACAAGTGTGCATTTATTTATAGCCCCACGGCATTATGAATGTGAATAAAGTTTACAAGAGGAAGTAGCTATTCAATTGGCAGTTGCCTTGGCGCTCGAATTAATTTTTGTTATATTACTTCTGTAATTTCTTGGGTAATTGGTAATATAAGTTATGATATTACAAAATGAGAATATTTACGATTTGGAAGCAATTGAGTTTGCTCAGTAATGATCGAAAGATCTTATTTAATGAATTTGAGAGCATTCAGACACAATATCTTTGAAGCAGCTGCTAATAGTTTCACCAATGTACAATATTCAATTTTGTTAGCACTTGTTTTTGCTAACCATTATTTGAATTATTAATGAAATAAAAATAATTTAAGCATTTAATTTTTATCGGGACAACATCTCTAAAAGTTTGGCATCATCTACGCTTTAGAAAGAAAATATGATTGAAAGCTGATTGTTCACCTCAAAATTACTAAGCGGATTCAGCAACAAAAATAATGAGAAGTAAAGCTCAGACTTGGGCTGAATATTTAAAGTCAGTTTTGATTAAAAATTCATCCAAGTGATTTGTAACTTCATATGTACTGAAAAAATTTACCTTGCACAAATCCAACAATTCTTGTCGTGTTTTTGTTGTTTCAAGCTGAAATACTGCTTTTGTCCTGCTGCAAGCAAGAGGAGATAAAAAGAATTGAAAATGCAAGGGTAAAGCTTGAAGTATCCTGAATTCTATATCTGATTGAATTTTGTTGGCCATCCTTTTTATGTTTCATATTTTTATGACGTTTTACGTGGCACGCAACAACAACAATATAATCTACTCATATGGCTCAGTTATGGTATGCTGTTGTCGCTTGCGTTCGGCTTATTAGTTATATAATGTGGGAGCGGGTGTCCCCATACGGCAAAAAAATAAAATAAATATATCAGCGCAGCACTAAACGCTTACCCAGCACATACCTGACTTAGCCCGAAGCTCAATGATGTTGTTTGCTTAAACAAGCTGCAGTGGCCAATAAATGCGGTGATGGCCAAACATGGCACAAGACACCAAATTGTCGATTAAATTGCGATATATAAGCCATAACTTGAGCTGGCGCTGCTGTTGATTTGAAGAACAAGCAAGTCGTTTGCTCGTAAATGAAGAATTGATTGCAATAAAACACTCTGGCATGCATATTACATAAAGAAACGGTTTTAAATTGATTGTATTCTATATATTCTTAATTGAACTAAAAGTTAAACAAAGCTAAGGCATTTCCTTAACCTTTCTGAGCATGCACAAAATTAATTATTAAGTCTAATTTGCAAGCCAAGAGTTCTTCAGTTAACTGCTTCGATGACTTGGCATTTGAAAATGTTGTGTATGCAGCTTTTGGTTGTCTTCCAGCAGTTGGCTGCATGCCCAGTTGCAGGCTTGGCCGCAAAACGCAGACCACATTTAATAAAAGGCAACCAATAACAACAACAACAAGAACAAGAACAGCAGAAACTTGCAGCGTTGACTGCTGCTAAACGAGCTCAGTGTGTTTTGGCCAACTAAACACTTGCTATTGTGCAGCTGAGCAGTCCTTGTCCTTGTCGCGCCACATTAAACTCACACACACACACACACATGCTCTTGTTGACAGCAAGTAAAAGTCTAAAGCATACTTTGGGGCGTTGTCAGCGAAGCGTGCAAGTCACTTTGGTTGCTTTGCCCTCGCCAAAATTGCACTTGACCATGTCCTGCAAACAACTCCCGCGCTGGACAACTAATTGAGCTTACTCAGCTGGGCGTGGCTGCTTTAAATTGCATGCAGTTTTAAAATGGCGTCAGCTGAGCCACGTAAATTAATTTGCAAAGCCATTCCCAACCACATAATAGAACAAAGGAATATGGAAATTGTTGTGTACTCAGCTTGACTTGTTTGGGGGAGTTGATTGCTGAATTGGATTAGCGGTTTATACAATTTAATTTAGATGCAAAACATTCTAAAAAGCGCTGACTTTTGCTTCTTTCGTTTCTCTTCTTTTTTTTTTTAAGCAATGCAAAGCAGTCAAAACATTTGAACTGGGTTTTGTTATTTGCTTTATAAACATTTGCATATGTCTGGCGTGCAGTTGTCGTTACCACCACGTCCTATGCCTAAATAGGCTTAAAGTCGCTTAAAGTAAATTCTCTCTTTGCTGTTAAAAACGCGAGTACAAACTGTTAAATAGCATAGATCGTCATTGCAGACTTAACATGGCGTATACTTGCTCTGTTAACTTAACATTTGCGTGCGCAGCATCAACTATAAAAGCCGCGCAGCTGTCCCGAGCAGAGCTGAGTCTGCGATCAGCCGTCAACGGGAACAGATCAAAGTACAGTGCAGTGCAAGTGCTGAACCTAAATAAATAATTAAACATGTAAAGTGCCAGCGACTGTGGCTTCTCAAGGGGCGAGCGGAGAGCGGCTAGAGGTGAATTGTTTTGTTGTTGGCAGCAAAGTGTGTAAAGTTATCTCAAGAACAAGAACTGATTCAAGCGAAAGCATTAAAACTCAACAATTTGCAAAATCGTGCTATTGTTTCCTTAAGTTCTCCTTACAATGTAAAGTTTCAAGGAAACCGAAGCGAAGAACAAAAGCGTACGCAGTGAATAAATCACTCGAGGAATATGACAAACACCTGCTGATTGGCAGACAACAAAATTTCTTGCATTCTACGCTCTTTCTTCTACTTCTACACTGTGCTACGTGGAACGTGGAACGTGGAACGTTTGAGCTGTCGCGCTGTCAGCTATTTATAAGTCCTTTTCATGCTTTATTTCATATTGTTTTGCATAGAAGACGCAGGCGCTGGCTTTGCATCCTGCTGGCGTTGGCTGTTGTTGCTGGTGCTGCTGTATTTGGTGTTGTTGTTGACACTTTTAATGCTGATTAATGGCAGCCCGGCAGAGTATGCCATAAAACATGTCGCACATATAAATGAATTGTAATGGCTGCGCCAGCGAAGGCCAATTCAGCTGCAAGCCACGGCACAACAAAATGCTTATTACTTCAAGCTAATAACTCAAGCCAGTTGCTTTTAAACACATATACATATATGTATACGCTTAAGTGTGTGTGTGTGTGTGTGTGTGTGTGTGTGTGCGTACATTAATCTTTGCGGCTGTTCAGCCAGACGTATGAGTTATGATGCGTACATAGATTGCAACAATAGCACACAAATTTCAAAATTTAAGCATTCCACCATGGCTAAAAGATCCAATATTTTGGCATAAATAAAATAACATGAAGAACATACACGTGTTCAATGCTTTAAATCGGCTTACATTCTTTGATTCCTTAATAATTATTTTAGTCCAAAAAAATGAGCTGATTTAGATTTGTTTTGAATTGTATAAAGTGGAAGTATGTGAAATGCATATCAAGTGATATGTTAGTACGTGCTATTTCTTTTATAATATACACAATACGTATGTTGAATATAGTTAATATATAAATGTTGATAAATGTTAAAAAAAAAAGGTATTATATTTTAGCCAGTTAGCCCTCCTGTATCAAGTTTAATTACAAAATCCAAGAATGATTAAATACAGTATCGCGATTCTATTCTATTATTATATCCAATTAGCAACATTTTTCTAGGAACATTTTTTTGTTTTGTGTACTTATTTTTGCGCGAGGTGAAATTCTGAACTTCTATAATAATTTCAAAACATATGTTATAATATGAAGATACTGTCTTTAAAATGGAAATAATAGACAATGAGATTGTATGTACTGGAGGTTAAATTATTAGGGGTGCTACAGAAATTAAGAAGTTCGAATGCTTTCAGCGCCTAAATGGGAGCAGCATAACTTATTTCACTAGTGATTTCTATGGCACTCCTGTATTTATTTCGCGACTTTTTACAAATACTCCATTGTGTAAAGCTCAAAACCAGCATTTAGCAAATCTTCTGCTGTCATCTGAAGAATTTCTTTGTAATTCAAGTAAAAAAGTATATTATGCTTTTAATGCTTGTGCTCTAAACTTGTTGTCGCTTGTCGTTTGCTTGGTGCCCCGCTGAATCCAATTAAGCAGTTGTCTATTAGAGACCGCAGTAGCTGCAATGCCGCCACGCCCTCTAGCATTGCAATTACGCCCCCTTGAAGCTGTGTCGCCTCCTAGTAGTTGAATGATTGAACAATTGGCTCGGGGGATGGACTCGCCTTGCCAGCAGCACCGACTACGTGGCGTCAATGATGCTGCTTTTCCACACTAAAACTATTAAGCTGGCCATATATAGTAACGTGGACAGTCTGGGCCGAGAGCGGAAATTGCCGCTACAAACTGTGCTTATGGCCATTAGATATGCACTTTGATTACACATTACCCATTTTATTGAAAGTAAACACCACGTTGCAATGAATTGCACAAATTTGGCAAAAACAAATAAATAAAGTGCCAATTAGCATGTCAATGGGAGAGTCCACACATGTGTGTGCACAAAAACAAAATGTGTATGAAAATAACTGTTAATTAGCTGATGGATTTTCGCACAGTCAGCTTGATTGAAGTGCGGCCTTGTGCGGTTAATTAAAAAGTTATGACCACTATCATATACAGAGTGGAGCTCCGCTCCCATAGTAAGTGTTGTGCTTAGTTCACCACAGAGTGCCATCAATGGCCTCAAAGAAGTGTACAAACACGAATAAATCTTGCGTAATTAGGTTAATGCATGTATACAAATGTATGTGGAGATAAATATGTGGACAGTTGGTGGCCATAAATGAGCTTATCTTTTGGCCATTTGAGCAGCCATCAAATTACATGTTATGCGTTTAAATTAATCTTATGTGGAGTAGTATTAATTAAGACGCGTTAAGTACAACATTAAGACGCGCCGTAAGAAATGTTTCAGAAATATTTTAAATGCCAATTTGGAAAGAATTTATTTCAGTTAATTTGTTAACTGCTCTTTCCCTAATACGTTAAGCGGATTTATGCGTAAATAGCCCGTGCTATAAATTATTAATTTGTGTGCTTAGTTCAAATATTTATGTTATTACTTGTACCTTGAGCGAACACTCGATATAGTGATCCTAATGTGGCTGTAATATTTCCACTCTGGAAAGTGATATTTATATTTTTTTCCTTTTACCTCTTTATACCAAGAGCCAAAGCTTGAAACTTGAATACAATACTGATCTTTTTGGCTTTTGGAATAATGGAATGGTTTTTTTTTGTAAAACTGAAGTATTTTCAAAATGCCCCTTTACATATAACTTAGATTCTCAGCGTTTTAATTTAATAAAACATTATTTTGTTGCTGAATCGGAGCTCTGCAAAGATTGAAAACTGTCAAAATTACATAAAACTATAAATTCTCACGTCATTTCGCCAACTGACAGCTTTTGTTTTATAGCTCCGACTGCTTACTATTTTATTCGTTACTTGACTAAATTTTATTTTAAACAAGTTTATATTGGCTCATTTTTTATACAGCTTTGACATTTTTGTAAAAAATGGGAAAAGGGGGGTATTATGAAGTTGCTCAATGTATGTACAGGGAGAAGGAGGCGTGGCAGACCCCATAAGTATTTATATTCTTGATCAGCTCGACGAGCTGAGTCGATATAGCCATGTCGTCTGTCCGTCCGTCCGGTCTGTCGTGCTGTAATGATGTGCGTGTTCCCAGGCACTCTAAGAGGCTAAGAGCCAACAAATTTGGTATGTAGGTGCTCCTATATCCAGGACACTACGCTTTTATTTTATTTTTTTTTATTTCCCTCCCCTTCCCCCGCAAATCGAGTTAAAACTATATAAGGCAAGTTACAAACAAATCTTTTAAAATCTGAAAAAATCACAAAATTTCCTAGTCATGTTTTTCGACCGATTGTGAAAATTTCAAACGATCGGATAAATAACATAGGAATATTCACATTTAATTTTTCCATGCAAGCGGGGTGCACGTGCTGACGCGCCATACAGACGTCGCTCGCGACGCAGCGGCTTCGTCGCTGCTGACGCTACAGCGAAAACGAGCTTTGACTCGTTAGCTGTTTTTGTGTGTATGTGTTTTGTGAGTGCATGCGTGTGTTTGCTGGCGATACACTAGTCAAAGTGTATTTTAAATGTTGGTGGCGCCCCAACTTTAATGCGTTTTTGGCTTTGCAAGCATTAACTAGTTCCTTAACTGTCTGACAGCTTCCCCCCTTGATCTTACTCTACTACGACCAAGATTTGTTCAATAATATCACTTACCTTAAACGGCGTTTGTTTTTCTTTAATTGCACAAGTATCAAAAGCTTTCATATATATATAAGAATGAGTAACCAAACACAAGATTTAGGTGTAAAATAGAGGCGGCAATCATGAGAGAGAAATCACATAAATAGCTTTGAAAGAGAAAAAACAACGACGCTTTGGCGTTTCAATGTTTTTCAGTTTTTGCTCAATGCGATTATATTTGTTGTTGTTGTTTTTATTGACACATTGGCCAGGCAAAATGGCAACAAATGTCGGCAGCCATCATGGCACTAAAGCATACACATATGCGAGCATTATGTGCATTGGGCATAGCTACAAACAATTTATGTGCAAACAACGGTTACGTCTCGTTACGTTGGCCTCCACCCTTTGACAGTGGCACCCACCAACCAACCAATCAACCCACCCACCCATCATCCAAGTTTTTTCTGCTTTCAGCTGGTTCACAGCCATAGTTGAAATTGAATTTCGCTGCATGTGCTTTCTCATTTCTCATTTCTCATTCGCCTGCTCGCTCGCTTTTGGCGATTGCATTTTTGACAGCCAACGGCCGCCGAATTGTGGCGCGGCTTAAATAATAAATGGTATGACTTAATACCATATTAAAGCAACAGCGTATCCAGCTCTCGGTTCCACTTAATAATTCACAGTTACATGCGCTTCTATGTGTGCCAAAGTAAATCCCATGACATCTATGTATGAATGTTTGCCGTGGTAAAAAAGGGTCGAGCATTTTGTTAATAAATATGCGAGTAGGGAGCCTCCCAACGGAATATACACATATGTACATATGATTAACTGATTTTTACAAAAAATTCCATTAAACGCATGAGATTAGTGGGAAGTGCCATAATATGTTTCAATTAATTAGGTTTCACTAAACGAGTTTGATGAATATTTAATGTACATAAGTTTAATATTTATGTAGGTTTGAATTATATTATATTCCATATATGGAAAAATGTAAGCTGAAACTTAAAGTTTAATTATTGCCACACATAATTCTTTAATATCCTTGCTTCAACTATTATCTCTACTCTGAGCTAAAAGCTATTGATAAACTTATATAAATCTAATCGATACTTAATTTTGTTTGATCGCTGCCTGCTTTCTTGCCGTTTTATTTAACTTCACAGGCTAATCCCAATTCCATATTTATAAAGTTAAATATTTTATGTATGAATGAAACTGAACAAATTTTTTTTTCTATTTTTTGCAGGTGAGTATGCCAAAGAATACATATCTCTCTATATTTTAACAATTATAAAGCTGTAAGTACAAGTGTTTTTCTTTTGTCATCACTTTATTCTCAATAAAGTTTAAAGTTTGTCTGCACCACAGCGCCATCTAGCGTTTAAAGCAAATGGCAATTAGTTAATACACAATAACTTGCAGCCGGCCTTGGTTATGCAGTTTGCTTGGTCCGCAGGATGTGCGGCCCACAATTGTTCCACATACCAAAAGTAAATGACAGCAAATAGAGAGAGAGAGAGAGAGAGAGAGGAAGAGAGAGAGAGAGAGAGAGAGAGACGACGACGTAAATTTTAGCATATTTTACGCCTCGATTTGCAAAACTCTTGGTCATGGTCATGCCAGCTTGCACGTATCCGTCCGGATTGCTACTTCCTGGCAGTCTTCCGTTCAGCTGTGGCACATTTTGTTGTTGTTTTACTCACTGTTTGTTGATTTTTTTAATTTGTTAAATTGTGTCTGGTCGCAAAATATGCACAGAGATAAAACGCGTGACTCAAAGACAATGAGAGTGGCAGCGAGATGGCATGGCCAGAGATAGTGACAATGAGTAAGAGAAAGAGAGAGAGTGAGAGAGAAAGAGAAAGCAGCAGTCAGCATAGCATAGTGTGATTTCAATTTGACTCACAATCACAGTCACAGTCACAGTCACCGACACAGTCACAGTTGCAGCCAGCGTGAGGCGTTTCACATTTGCGGAATTAAATTTTGCATATGTAATGCATCGTGCCACATGTGGCAGCTACAGTAGCCTTTTGTGGCTGACTGTACCCAGGTGAGCGTGTGTGTATGTGTTTTCTCTCAACATACAGGTGCTATAATTAAAACAAGTTCTTCTGTTGTTCTTGCTGCCTGCGCTCTTAAAAGTCTTGTATGCTCTGTTGGCGTTGGCGGTGCCGCTGCTTTGCCCATCATTGTCCATAACAATGAAGCGACGGCTCGTAAAGCTTTATGACCCACACGCTCAGATACATATTGCATGTGTGTGCGTGTGTGTGTGCTTGTACGTGTGTGTTTGAGCGCACCTGGTGGCTGAGGTTGGCAGCGTTTGCTGCGGGCTTTAAATGAAATTATTGGTTTATTTATGAAACGAAATGGCCAACAAATTGTGATTGCAGATTGCAGAAAGGAAAGACAACATCAAGTGACCATTGAACGAGCACATAAAAAAAGAAATCCCAATATATATGCACAGGCGTATTTAAAAACACAACACTCAGAGGTGGACTACTTGAAGCAGTGTTTTCATATCATTGAAATAACTATCAGCAGCTGGGGAAACATCGATCACTTGTTGGAACAATTTCTTTGTGCCAAAACTCGCTGCAAACAACACTTTAAACATTTTGTTGCGAGCAACTTGGGGCACGAAACTGGACAACTTCCACTTGCTTGTCATTCATTAATTTAGCGAAAGAGAACCCTAAAGCGCTGCTATTTGGTGTAAACCGCAGGCGAACCTACGCCAAAAGTATCGGCAACAACTAGACGCACAGCAAGTGGGCGGTCGAGAAAAAACTGTCGAGAAAATAGAAAAGTTTCGCAACAAATGTCCAAAAGCCACTTAACGGCGAATTAGAGCGCAAACATCAACAGCAGCAGCAGCAGCAGTAGAAGCTATAAGCTGAGAAGCGCAAAGAGAGGCGTGCGCGTGCGGTAGCAGCCGCAGGCCAACAATAACAACAACAGCAAAAGTACAGTTAACGCTAAAAGGATACACAAACTTTTCAAACGTCACCACTCAGCACACAGAGGCATCAATTAGAGTGCACGCTCCGCTTCTCCAAATTACGTATAGCAACTGTTAGTTTCCAAATGCCATGGGTGGATATAATATCCAAATAGATATATTTGGAGTGAGATTTTCCCTTGCAGTTGATTATGAAAATATTAAGTTATTTGCATACTACTCCAACTGCAAAAGCTTTTAAGGACATAATGTTCTTTTTAATAGTCCACACTACGCGCGCTCATTTTTCACTAACAACTTTGACCCAAATTTTTTGCTCAATGGGTGCCCACTAGTTGGTTAAAGCATCACACTCTGGTGCATAGAATAATGAAAATGCGATGCTTTAATTTTGTTTACACTTGTAACTCGAAGAAGAATACACTCTAAAAATACCATTGAAAAACTATGTAAAATGACCAATTAATTGATCAAACATAAAGTCTAATAACATATTTAATTAGCAGAAAAATATTTTATTTTAGCTTTACATTTTCTTATACATAGATTACATGTCTAACATGTCTCACGAATTGCATGCATATAAAGATAAAAATTTTAAATTTGTTTCGGCAAGCGTATTCAAAAGTCAGTCAAGTTCAACTTTCGCGTGTGGGCCGCAGTTGTTGCTGCTTCTGTTTGATGTCAAATGTTGTAGACGCAACAGATTAATCGCAGCGTGTGTCCAGTGTCCAATTTAAGCAGACAAGGCCAACAGAATTCTACGAAATTTCCATGAACAAATGAAAATCGTTGTCACAACATTTAATTTGTGCGCTTTGTTGTTGTTGTAGTTTACTCTTTTGCTGGCAAATTGCTTTTTGGAATTAGCAACAATTGAAGATTGTTGTGCTTTGCTTTTCATTTATTGAATTGCTGCGCTGCGTTCTCCTTTCTTCTGTTTTTGTTATGCAATTTGTGTAAGGACTTGTTCCAACGTATTAACAACAAAAACACCGTTGTTATTGTTGCTACACAAATTGAAAGGCAACAAACTTTAATTAAGTTTCGTTTTGGTTGCCAGGTGTTAGCGAGACGGCCTGCTGTAATTAACTATGTAAATACATGTGTGTGCTGCTGGCGTTACATTACGTGACGTAACGTGACGTGATAGAATCACGTTACCGCACCCTTTACACTTTTACCAAAAAAATAAACACAATGCTCATTAAAAGGCCTACAGCAATAACAAACAAAGCAAAAGTTAGCCCCGCAGGCCAACTTCAGCTATCAATCATATTTGTTGCGCTCAGTTACTTACGGCTTACTGCTTGCCCAGCTATTTTCCACTTCAATTAATCATCTACAGGCAGCCATCTAACCATAGTCAATGCCGCAGCAGCTCCAAAACAAAAGAAAATCGCTTAACCTACTTTTTGGCCGCTTGCGATTGTGTGTGTGTGTGTGTGTTTGAGCCGCGCGCTTGACAAAAGACAAATGTCAACGGGGTATGATGTGTGTGTGGTGTGGTTCATCATTTTATGTGACACGTGCTGCTATAATTTTTGCTTTTTGGCTGGAATAATGTTTGTGCTATTGCTGAGCATAGCATGTGCTCCAGAGATTTAATTACAACTGGCTTCCAGCATTTCGACGATTTCGAGAAGCAATTTCTAAAATTATGCAATAAAATATTTACAAAAATAAATAACTAAGTTTAGGTATAAAAATATTAGAAAACACCAAACCAAATATAAAGTTTTGAATGTTGAAAGTTGTGGCCACAGGAAATGTACAGAATATTCGAAAGAGTTCATGTAAGGCATTATACTTAAATCAAGTTGAACTTGATTTGCGGTTAATTCAGTGGTTCACGCATAAAACTAAATTTTTTATCTGTGTAAACGGGATAAGTTATTAAAGTCCCATCAAGAAAAATTATTGCAAAAAATATAAATCTATTTATTAAATTCTTACTACAGGATTTAAGTTTGTGAGGTCCACTTTTTCTTCTTATTTTCAGCTTACAGCTAAATTGACATTTATACATGCTTGGTCCCCTAGCCAAGTTTAAAGCCAAACACACTAATTCCAGTGACAATTTATTGTCAGCTTGTCATGTTGTTGTTGTCATATTTAATATTTGTGCCTTTGTCTGCAGGATGAGCAGGCAAATGTCTTGCACCGAAGCATTAAGCAGACTTAGCAGTTAATTAGTATCGGTTTTCAGTTCTCTTGGCTTTAATAAGCATCAAATATGCATTAAGTTTAGGCGCTGCAATTACCGTTTACCATAGAAGATTGTTTCTACAGTGCTAGATAGATAGGATTTCAGCCTAATAAGTACCAGCCGTTGCCATTGATTAAGGACACGAACATGTGTGCGTTGAGTAAGACAATGCCAGATATTTTATATAGCCAGCTCAATTTCAATTGCAAGTCTGTGTTGCATGGCCTCAGGCACACTGGCGTGCACTGCGGTTGCTGTGGCTTTCTAATGAGACACAAACACAGACGCATACCGACGCACAATCACAAATGCTAGTTGTAGCTGCTGAGTGTAAAGTGCTGTCACGCATACGCCACGTGTGGCAGGTATTTGGTGAGGCAAGCATAACTTTGCTGCTGGCTGCTGGGTGTTGCCTGACAAATCAAATATGCAAATAGATGCCAGGCTACAGCTAACGCTGTTTGCTAGTATACATCCTGGCAAACTGAACCCTGACTAAACTGGTCTCGGTGCAGCTTTAGCTTGTGCTGAAAACTCTCCAAGTTTTTGATAGCAGGAAATTTGCAATTATTGGTATTCAATTTCCGCTCTCGCATTTATTTTGCAATATGTATGCATGAGATAGAGAGAGAGAGAGAGAGAGAGAGAGAGAGAGAGATAGAGAGAGAGAGAAAGGCATAGCAGACGTAACTGTAATTATCGTAACTGTACTTCGGCTTGTATGGGATGCTTGAAGTTAAGCAAGCAACGACCTAAATATATGCTAAGCTCCTCTCTTAGCAAACAAATATATATTTTATGTTGAGCGCAGTATTTATTGCTTTTTTTTATTGACTTCATGTATTAATCACTATAAATGCTGAAGCCCAAGGCAAACTTATAATTTATGCACATACGCTTTTTGATATTTTCGAAGACTTGCTTAAAACCCTACTTACCTTAGCATATCAGATTGAACTTTAACCTTCACTATATGCTTGGGGTAGCGCTATTCGCGTTGCCTTACTCCGAGGATGTGATATCCTTGTCACACGTCATTTGATTTGCAACTTTGAAATGGCAAAGGCAACAACAGCAACAATAAATTTCTATGGCCTAACCTGGGGCAAACTTTGACAAACACTTGAAAAGATGACAGCAGGAAAAAGAACGTAGATGATGTCATCAGACCATAGAGAGAACTCAGAACTTGGCTCAAGTGTTTTTTGCACAATTTCTTTTCAATTCAACAACAAATATACATATATAAAAAAAAAGTGGACCAGCAGGCATGCAAAACATTTCTAGTGCAGTTAAGACACCGCCCTCCGCCCACCGCCTCCGCCTTCGCTTAGCATAGTTTGTGTGCGTCGCTTTGCCATGCTAAACATTTTTTGTGCAGCTTTTTGTTTTAGGAATTTGTTGCTGTCGCCCATTTTGCCGTGTTTATAAAGAGAACGAGAGGAGGAGAGACAGAGAGAGAGAGAGAGAGAGAGAGAGAGCGAGCTTGCGGCTTTTGGCCGCTCAGGCCATAGACTTTGGCCCACAAAACCGACCTGCCTGGGATTGTCTTTCAACCTGATTTGCTATTCATGAAAAGGCTAGAGGCAACCGCCTTCGCCCAAACCCTCACCCTCGCCTCCACCCACTACAAGACTCTTTCGTTTCGGCTGGGCGAGTGTTCTGCCAAAGTGGTTAAGAAAATGCCAAGCACTCTTGGGCTGCATAGATTGTGGCAACTCTGGTGCATAATAAAGCTGCCAGAGCCAGCGCTCGCGCCAGCGTGCCAGCGCCAGCGAGAGTGGCAAAAAGTTTTTACATCTCACAGTCGAAGCATATCACAATTTTTGTGAGCTTGCCTTGGCCTTTTTACGTCTAGCGCTGCTGGCTAGCGATTAGCTCTCGTTTAGTTTGCTTTTATGGTTGCTGCCAGCTTGTAACAGATGCTCTGTTGAGTTTACTTTTGGCCAAATTGCTCACTGATTTTGCAATTGAAATGCAAACATAGTCTGTACACAGCCAACAGCTGACGCAAATCAAGTAACAGGCATACCCAGCAATTGAGCTAACAAGGCTAGAATGAGCGATAACTATACGATAAGTATGCCCAAGAGTATTTGCAGGCTGCCCACTCGCTCATTGGTAAAAACAATCTCAGCTATTCACTGCACAATTCCCTTTTTTTTTGTGGTTTTCTGATTGCAGCGCACAAATCAGTTTGAGTTTAAGTCTTTGGTCTTTCAACGCTGTTTGTGCAACGTGCGGCATTGAGCGCCCTAATCTATGCCATGAAGCCATCCAAGAATACGACCAAGGTGCAGTCAAGCCGAAGAAACCAAATGCTGCAGCAACTTCAAGACTTAAAGCATTGCTGTGCAGTCGGATTTGCTGACGACAGCTGCAGGCACTTTAAGCTAATGGAATGCAACATTCGCGCTACAATTTGCATATTTCGTATAATTAATGTTTGACATGTGCTAAGGTGCGCAGCATAAACATACCCTGTCAAAGTATTGCTAATCGCTTGTAAGATTTTTAAATATATGTACTTAAGCCAACTTAATAATGTTCAAGATCCAATTCGTCGTTGATTTCATTTCAATTGTTTCAAACTATATGTAACATTAAATGAGAATGAACACCTTGTATCCATTCGGTATGTTTACCTATGCACAATGGCAGTTGAATAATGCGCATTAAAATGCAATTAGCTGGAAGCATGTCTTCACACATGTTCACACCCACACCCACACCCACGAATATATATGTATGTATGAAGATGTTGTGCATATTTTGCATGAAAACAAAACGCTTAAGCTTGGCGGTTTGGCTTGAGGGTCTTCTTACCGGTGCTATAAGTGCCTTTCAGCTTAGTTTAAATATGTGTTGTTTGTGCGCCTCAAAGTATGCTAAATTTAGCAAAGGCAGTGCATGGCGAAGGCCGACACCCACACTTCTACGCTCACATAAATTGCTGTGAAATGAGCTAGAAATTAGTTTATGACGAAGGTTGGCGTAGTTTTCTTCTTTGCCGGGACTTAGGGCAGTTATGCGTAAGCAATTAAAATATGGATGAAATGAAATTTCAGGCCTTTGCATTTTGTGTCACATACGCGACCGGAACATAATCACTCTGAGGGGGTGTGAGTAAGATAAGAATAGAAGCACAGATGTGAATTGACATGTGGTTGTCGCAGTTTGTTTACACAAACTGAATGTGAAATTTGTGTGGGCGTCGAAGGGCGTGGCACAGTTAAGCTACTGAAGCTTATGTAGCGACAATGCTTCTATGGTGCTTCTACGGAATGCTTAGCGATGCTATCGATAAATAATGTTTTCCAGGTGCGTGTGTAAGAGTTTGTTATAAATCAACGTTCATATTGTATTCCGGTTTTTCACAAGAGACAACAGGGCTCTAGACAAAGACGAATGGCTAACTGGTTTAAGTATGTTTGTGGGTGGATGGGTTGCTATGGGAAATGTAAATGAGCGCTTAAATACGTGTGCCATATATACGTTGTGTGGTGTTTTGGATTTAAATTAAGCTTTTTTTACTCAGAGCTTAGGTTTTATTAATAGCTTTAGTCCTTTTTAGCTTTAGTACCTTAGCTTACTAATTTATTTTTGGGCAGCTCTTGATTTATTAGGACTGTAAAATGTAAATACATATAAGAATATACTTATATGAAAGCAGAGAGCAGCAATTAAAGAACTTTCAATTATGACAAAATAAAAGGTGTTTAGTTATCATTTTAAGCCATTACATTCCAATCCATTGATTCCTACAATATTTTGTATGCTAATTTTTTTTATATAAAAAAACTTTGCTTTAAAATATTTATTAAATAGACTGCTCCCTCCTGTAATTCCTTAACCCTATTCAGGCTAATGGGAACCACATATCTGCTCTTAAAAAAGTAAAGTTGATTAAACTGTTCAATGATGATTTCAAAATATGAGTTTTGTATACTCCTCAGCTTTAAAATCTTAAATTTGCCACAAGCTTTTGGGCACATTGTATAGCTTGGCATTAATTATAAACTCAAGCTACCAAATTATACCACAAATTTCATTAAATTTTCCATTTATGCCTAGCTAAAGCAACCATAATTGCAGCCAACAAGCCTGCACAGAATGACTGCCACACATTCATACATACACATAACACATATGTATACAAATACACATTAAAAAATTAAACAAAACAAGCACGCAACAAAGCTTTGCGCAGCCAACACTGTGATACACTTTGATTCACGACTTACAGCAATTTTTGCATACGCAAATTTTGAATGTATTCGGTTGCGCTGTAAATTGTATTGTATTGTAAAATATAAATAATAAAATTTATTCTACATATTTGTGGGCAACCGGAAGGAACTACCAATTTTTAAAATAAAATCGTTCTGCGATGAGAATAGAAGTAGCTACAAATCAAGTTTGGTGCTCCTAGCTCTAACAGCTTCTGAGTTCTTGCTGCTCATACAGGCAGGCAAGCAGATACAGCTCAATCGACTTATTTTCTTGCTTCTGCCTATTAGCTGACACGAATGACACGTGACATTCTTTTCCATTTTCTATTTAAAAAATGTCAAAGTGTATTATAATATAGGGTTAGCTGACCCTAACACACTAAGAGCAAAATGCTGTCTAGTCCATTTACAGTTGGCAGGAAGTGCGCTCAAATGACTTTTGTGCCACATTTTATAACTGTACAAGCTGCATGTGCGTCTCGTTTGAAACGGAAGTGCTTTTAATTAGCACATAAAATTCGTGGAGCAACGGGTGGGGTCGAGAAGAGGCAGCGTTCTTGAATTGCTGTACATTTAATTACGTCTTGCGAATTAGTTTCCAACTACTTCCGCTTGCGATGGCGCCATTTTTTTTTTTTTTTGTTTCACTCTCTCTCTTCAAGTGTCTTTTATTGAACCTACTTACGTGAAAAAAGCTTTGCTTTTCTACGAAGCTGGTACTTTACTGCAGCTGGCGCACTTAAACTTTTCTTTATGTGCCTGGCATTTCATCATGTTTCCAACACTGCTTATTAAAAGCGTCTTACAGTTATGAGCAAAGTTTCGCGCTTACAGCTGCCGATGATGTCATCAACAGCAGCAGCAGCAATCAGCGCTGGTGACACCAACAATAGCTTGTTACCCACATTCTCCAGTTTACATCATATACATAGCCGCAGCTTAGCTTATCATAAAACCCCTTAGAGCACTCGCCCAAGTCTGTTCTGTGTATATTTTGCTTCATGACATTCCATTCTATTGACAGCGCCGAATACCTTGAGCTTAGTGAGTGCGCCAATGAGCGTGTGTGTGTGAGAATGTGCGTGGATTTATTTTTAAGCAGCAGCAGCACCCTTTTCCTGCTTTAAGATGCTTAGAATACTTTTTGATTATGCGCTCATTATAAATACATGATAAGCAACGCTTTCATAGCTTGTGGCCCGAAATGAAATGTCACAGTGGGTTATGAAAATGTTCGCTAGCCGCAACAAAAAAAAAACGAGCTCGAACCCTAAGCTCTTTGCTTTTGATGATTTCAGCATACTTTTACTTCTATATTCGTTCATTCGTTACTGTAGCTTTCGGTTGCCATGTTTTGTTTTGGGCGGCTACCGCCTGCAGGTTATTCCGGCTAAAACCGCAGAGTCATAAGCCCATTAGCCTCGTTGGGCATTGTTTCAGGTTTCCTACCTCAGCCTGCTGCTCTTTTTTTCTTTGCACGTCTGCACATCGCATTGCCTCTTGCTCTGTTGATGCGGAAAATGAGTAAGGAAACAGAGACGCCCTTACACACACACACACACACACTCACACGGGCGAGCAAGGCCAACAAAGTCGACAAGGTCTTGTTAGTTAAATTATGCATAAATACGCCTACATGCGTGGGCGTGGCCGATTGCCTACACCTTTCAGACACAACAGTTTGTGTATCTTTATAGATAAGTAGATTAAATGACATTGCATAAACATTTTACATCTAAAAAGTGCAAAGCCAATGAAACCCAAACAAAATGTTAAATTTAGATAAATAGAAAAACAAATTATTGTACATTTGAGTTATTGCTTTTGTCAATTCATTTTCATGTTTCATATGCAAAATTCAATTTGTTTTTTTTTGCTGGCCAGCATGGAAATTTCAAAGATTTAACCGCGAAAGCAAAACTAATTTCACAAAAAAAAAACTGAAATTGAATCCATAGAAAACTGTGATTGCCATTCAGAAGTCGGAATAAGCTGCAATTGAATTTTGTCTTGAATTATTCCCAGAAATGTGTACATTGGCC
The DNA here is from genome assembly GCF_011750605.1 of Drosophila busckii. Lineage (NCBI taxonomy): Eukaryota > Metazoa > Arthropoda > Insecta > Diptera > Drosophilidae > Drosophila > Drosophila busckii. The sequence goes on along the minus strand of NW_022872723.1, from coordinate 12,990 downwards.
AATAAACCAGCAACTGTTACTGACAGAAATTTATGGTCACTAAAAATCGCTGCATAAATCAAAACAGTTGCTGTCGTTAGATGCTCGATAAGAATTTTATTTTCAATTTGGACGTTTGCACAGCAAAAATATTTCTTAATTTTCTGAATAAATTCAATATTTATAAGCATTTTTTTCATTTTTGTTTTTTTGAGTTGCATTTCTGATTTGCTGAAATTGAGCAGCGAACGATTTGCTAAATTGATAATGTCACATAACGCATACGCCACGTAATACGAAATGAATGTTTTGCCAGCAGAACCCATGAAAAAAAGAAACAAAACGAATGTTCATACATATATGCAGTAAATTGAAATGCAGAACGTGTTATCCCCCACATCCAGCCACGCTCAACTTTTATCTATATAAAAACTGCTGCTGCTGCTTTGCATTGCGTTTTTTGCTGGCGAAATAAATTCATGGAAAATTTAAGAAAATAAAATACGATGAGATGGGCGAAGAAAGTGTGCAGAATATTTTGTCTTGAGCAAAAGTAACGAAAACAAATGGCCAAAAAGACAGACAAGCGAATGAAAGAGAGACAAATGTAAAAGACAGGGCAGCCATTTTTATGGCGCTAAAGGAAAAGTGTATTACAACAATAACAACAACAACAACAGCAGCAATTACAATGCTAAAGTAATATGCATGCAGACGGCTTTCAACGGTGTGCGTGTTGGCCAAGAGCAGGGGACAAGTTAAGCGGGCTTGGGCGGGACTGTCGGCTGAGCTGTAATTTGAATGGCGCATGCAAAATGTTGAACATTTTTAATGTCCATCTGGGCGCAGATTAGCATAAAAGCTGCTGACTTTGCCAGCTCTTCGCCTCTCTGTCTCTCATTTTTTTGCTCTGCTTCTCAGTTTCTCAATTGTGAGTGCTTGCGCCTGACCCACACCATTTTGATTTTCACACTGCTGCTTCCTTTTTCATAAGCGTGCACTCAGCTGGACGAGGAGCGAACAGTCAATGCGACCCGTTGCTTGTTTTATGTCTGCTTAGCTTTAAGCACTTGGCCATTATGCAATTCTCAAAATGGCTTGATTCTTGTTCTAAACGCTAAGCTTACGCGTTTTATGTGCTTAAACGCCAGCAGTCATTGAAGTGACTAGAGGGAGTAAACTATAACATGAAGTGGGCTTTAGCTGAAATTATTTCAGATATGTGACAATGCTAATGCTGCGTTTACTTTTCTTTTATTCACAGAATGCGCTCCTTTATTGAGGAGAATGAGAAGAACGATCCATTGATTAATGCGCCCGATAAGAAGAACAATCCGTGGGCCGAAAAGGGCAAATGTATCATCATGTAATATTATCGTAAACCACAAAAATACCGCAATGATAAACAATCCTCAAATCAAATCTACAATAACCACAACAACAATTTGAATTCTGCAAATGCAAAAGCAACAACAACAACATTACAAACTACAGATCAATACCAAAGGGATCAGGCAAATTATCTAAGCAGTAATCAATGTAGCAGCCAAGTAATCAATTCCCTAGATATAATCTCAGTAGAGCTGCAGCAACAACAACAGCAGCAGCAGCATTACAACAACAATTATTACTATTATTACAACTACAACTTAAGCTATGCACCACCGGCACCACACGAATGCCTCCTCGTTGGCACCAAGGGTCGTCTGCAGCAATTGAAACGACGCACACAACACGAGCTGCAGCAATGGCCACTGCTCATGCAGCTGGTGGTGCTGATCCTCTGGCTGCACGGCAAGTTTTGGCAGCTAGTGCGCGAGCACTTCATGATGCCTCGACGGCGCTGGCATTAGAATGGATGAGCGATGAAGATAGATGGGGCAGTGGCCTGGGATTGGAATGGTTCAGTCATGGGGTATGCAGTAAGATCTTAGCTTAAGTTGTTTAATTATGCAACTCTTTCAAACTCAAAACTCAATAAATATACAACTAAAAATACCCTTCAAATAGTACACTGAGCAACAAAACTAATATGAAGAACAAGCAGAAGCATATCGAGTACTGCGTACTCGATAAACTCATCATAAGCACAATCGCTCTCGCTCTCATCGTTGTCGCTGTCGTCTCGTTACTTTCTCTATGCGTTTTACTATCGCTCTCGTTGTTTAACTTTCTCGTAGCTCACTCGCTCATCTCTGTGGATTCTTTTGTAGTCGCTATTTTGCTTTCAGTATTTAGTATTTCAGTAGCATGCCTGCATTTATTCCAACTTTTCAGTTTTACTTAAAGCCATCATCATCATCATTATCATATATCAACAATTCATACTTCCACAGTCGACAGCGCTACCATCATATCATTAGCCAAAAATGAGTAACTCTTTCCTACATGTTAGGCCTCGATAAATGTAACCCACCCACATTAAATGAAGTCAAGAAACTCTACCAAACTGTTTGCAACCGATTTTGGTAACCCTAGTAGCATATTTATGAACATTTGATTTAACCTAAACAAGCCTAAAATTAAATCCCAACTATTTTATGGGCAGTATTTTACACACGGTTTCCATTTCGTAGGACCAGCCACTTGGCATGTAGTAATGAGACAAGAGATCTTGCTGTTTCATTACCAACGTTCCATGTGAGCTGCATCCAACGAAACGAAACAATTTATAACACAGAATTTTGGAACAAGTTTTTGACTTATCAATTTTGGAACAAGTTTTTGACTTATCCAAGCTGCTAAAATCTTTATGTAGAGTAACATACTGTTATGTGTGGTAATGAGATAAATGATCTTGCTGTTTCATTGCCAACGCGTCGATAAGCAAAAAACGGTATGCCAAAGGAAAAAACAATTTACAAAATAATTTTCGAAAAAAGCTTTTTTGACTTGAATACACAACTTGCTAAAATCAAACGCAAAACTTTTAAACAAAGCAACATATTTAGTTCTTACCAACTTTGTAGCCAATTATAATTATATGAATTTTATGTATTGTACTTAGCGTAATATTCACATGTTTTGTGTAGTGCTTTTTAGCAAGGCAAACGCAAACGTAAACCGTAAACCGATAACCGACAATTTTAAGTATGTTTTTCTAATTACACATATAGTATACAAGTACATTATATATGAGAAAACCAAATCAATATATGTACACTTATATGCATATGATTTTATATACAATATACATATGAAGATATACATATACTTACTTATATGTTTAAGCAAACGAACTATTTAAAGGCAGACGCTGTAGTAAGTCGATGATAATATTTATTTAGTTTTAAACGCTATGTTTTAACCTTATCTAGATGAACGATTATTATATACGCAGAAAAAAACATACAGACAAGCAAACAAATAAACAAACAATACAATACATAAAAACACTCAAAAACAAACGTCAACTAAATATGAAAGTAGTGCAAAGATAAAACTTGATATTGACATTATATACTACAAAATAGTTGATACATTAGTGAAACGAAACAAAGAATAATTTTTAGAACAGCAAAAGTTAATATTCATGCGGAATCAGCTTACCTTTATATATTACATATATACCGCAAATGGACTTGAGAAGCTGATTTCCGGGAATCGACAAAACAAAAATTAATAACATATAAATTAGCAAGTATATATACTTATTGAAAGCGCTGTTCAGCTGCAGGCGTATGTATTATACACATATATACGCTGTATAAAATGAATACTTTTTATGTGTTTACGTCAAGTGAAATACTAAGTTACATAAACGACTATGATTTGAATTAAAGTTAGACTTCTTTTGTTAAAGACAACAAACATTATATGCAACACAACACCAAACACTAGTCAAACAACGAGGTTACCAAAAAAAATGTTAAAACAATTCAAAAATCACAACCCACAATCTTTAAATTTAACTTTAAACAATTAATGTCCGCAGCATTAATGAACTGAGCGCTTATTAAAAAGTATGTAATAAGCAGTAAATTTTACACATAAAACATGCTAATACTAAGGCAAATACCACACAACGAGCTGCCCACAGAAGGAGGAACAGCGGGAATGGAATAGTGGCGACTTAATGCGAAGTAAGCGTAGTGCTTACTATACAAATATCTAGAAGAAGATCTAGGGAATTCTAAGAAAGCGTCAGCTCTCAATGTAATCGTTTTGAGCACTTGAAACGAATGGCATGAAACAAGTTTAGCGCTTAAGCACAAAGTAGCAAGTGCTACACAATTACTACGCTAAACGAAAGTCTCAAGGATTAACCGAAGCAAACTACGAAATAAAATCACATACACACAACAATAAAGGTATTGGTGGTTAAAAAAAATGTAATGAAATTATATATTTAACGAAAACGTGAAACGATGGAATAGTACTTACAATCAAAAGCGCTGAGCTTTGACAATGTTAGCAATCGCTGCATTACCAAAGCTCACAGGCATAGAAACGATTGGCAAGTGAAACACGCAAACCGCGCTGTGTTCCAAATGCCATACCGTTGTGCGCCTGGGTAACACAGAATTGAATCAAAGCATAAAGTTCAAGATATATAGTAAATTATGAATGTATAGCATGTAGGCGTCACTTACTGGAAGCACTTCAACTGAGCCACAAAGTTAGCTCAGAATATTTTGACAGTTTTTCAGAGAGTTTTCCCACAACCCATTGTGGTGCACTCAAGAGCGCACTAAGCACGCCGAGTATGCTGGCAAGGAGCTCAGCTGAAAGGGGTGTGAGGGTGCCACTAAAATTGAGCGTGCCAACGCAGTTGGAGTTGAGCTTAAAGTAAATGAATAATATGAAAAGTATACCGAGCTGCTGCTGTGGCTCAATTTTTGCTCAAAGGACACACGCACTTTCTAAATATTTAATCGTTAATTCAAAATAAAAATGTTTAATTACCATATAAAAAAAAACACAAAAAATTAATGTTGAGGGTCATATGAGATGTGGACAGTTAATGGAAAGTTATTATTATTAATATCAAATATCGAATATATAATACATATATATTTAGTGATTTCTCCAAAAGTTCTAACGGTAAACGAATATATACAACTTTATGAATGTTATATTAAAATTACAATTAATTATTAAAGACATAAGAAACGTATTTATTCAATATTATTATTCGTACACACAAACAAAACAAAACAAAAGAAATATTCAAGCTATTAACATTACATTAAACCACTCATAAGCAGATGAAGAAATGTGCATGTTAAAACAAAACTCAATTAATCACAAATCTAGCTAATAAGTGACCGTTGGCCAGTGTTGCAAAACGACACAAATACACGAAAGAGTACATCATGTGCCAAAAGCTGCTGCGCCATAGTCAACAATGAAAGCTAAAATATATAAATCAATTCCCTAGCATGTAAGTTGGTGTTAAAAGTTCATTCCAAGTGTTTAAAACTCAATATATAACTAAATATTATACGGACATATAACAAATACTTAATTATTTGTATTGCTTAAATGTGTGCAAAAGTTAAAGCAGCTATATAACGAAAACTTATTAAGAAAAATTATTGTTACAATTTAGGGTATTAAGTGACGAGATTTTAAGATATTTGGACATATAGTTATAACAGCCTAATTTTAGTTAAAAAAATACGATTGATTCTTAAACTTGTCGAAATGCGAACTCGATAAACAACAAAACAATTCACGGTGCCGCACAACAACAAAGGCTATACCAGAAACCAAAGATAAATACAATTATAATTTAGAAAATACTTAACAAAACATAGCTAGCAAGTAAGTGAATTTTAACGCAGCAAACAACAAAAACACGAACACCAAAAGGTCAAAGCATTACCACAAACAAACAAACAAATATAAAATTATTTAAAGCGAAGAGATAAACTCGTAATATTATGATATAACAAAATGTATTTAGCTGTTAAAACAACAACTATTTAACAAATGAAAAATTTTAAACGAAATCGAAAAGGCAAACAGCAAAAAAAAAAAAACAAACAAAAAACGAATTACGTAAACAAAACAAAGCATAAGTATGATTATCATTAAAGGAACTTCTCTAAATAAAAGTAAACTTTGAAAATCCTTAGCGGAAAAACTACCCTCTCTATAAAAAAAAACAAAAAAAAACCAAAAAAAAAACTAAAAAACTAACAAAAAATATGTTGCTTGTGTTTTATTTTGAAACCCATTGTCATCTCAGTAGCACACCAAACAACCTGAAGTTGCTTTTGAATCTACCCCCAAGTATGGTATGATATTTGATGATGATGCTGCTGCTTTAAGCTTTGCTGATTTGCTTAATTATTATTTATAATTTTGTAATTTTGACATTTGCTTTAATTTATTTATGCTTGAACTAAGCCTTATGCGCCTTGGAAATATTATGCTTGAAGTCTTTTCAGCCTGCTACTAACAGCGTAAGTATACATGCAACACCTGCAATTGTAACTGCCACTGCTGGCGACAGTTCATCAGGCACCTAATTCTTGGAAAAGCACCAGCTGTTCTTAACTTACTTAAAAAAGAAGCTGCAAAACTTTTGCAGCAAGACAAGTTTACTTTTAGATGGCAGCGATAATGCAAGCAAAATGCAAAGTTTTGTAAACAAAAATTGTATAAACTTATCCAACGGTGCGTATGCGTAATGAAATTAAAAACAAACAGTTGCAAGATGTCAGACAAAGGCAAGTGCATTGACAAAGAGAGCAAGTAACGCAAATTGTGTAATGTGTACAGTCGAAATTCTATTGAAACTTTAGTTACTACTAGAATAGCATAATTAAATGAAGAAGCAAGAATCATAGAAAGAGAAAAGCTAAAATGTCAGAGAACTGCTATTAAAAGTGAACTGTGCAAATGTCAAGCCGACAACTCAAATTGAATAAATTGCAAATACAAAAAGTACAATGCAAATGCCAAGAGTCTGCGTCAGGTATATTAATTATTTTATTACTTTTTTTTTCCATTGGTTATTAGAAAAAATCACTTAAATTTTGAAATAAAATATGTTAATCTAATATCTCCACTAATATCTCTTAAGACCTAACACTGTTTTTCTACTTGCCTAAATTGATGACTTAGATTAGAATCTATTTAGAAAAGAATACCATTTCCGAAATTATGAATTATTCAAAATGAAGTTTTCGCATATAACAAATATTTTAAAGCGTATACTTGCCAAATTTAAAAAGTATTAAAGTTGGGTCATTAGTAAAGAGCATGCTAAATTAAATTAAACTCTATCTGCTTACTTAGTTTGATCAAGAATATATATATTTTACGAGATGTACCAAGTCTCTTTCTCCCTGTCATAAAAATGTCAGTGCCTAAATAGAGTTTTATCTGTAGTTTAAGCAGCGGATGCCAGACGGAGAAACACACAAAAGAGCTTCAGCTTTTCCGCGGTCCGCCCATTGTGGTATCTATAATGAGTATATGATATTAGATATTAGTATCTGCATTGTATGGATGCTGCTCTGGAAATAATGAACTGGCAGCGCTAATATGATGGGCTGTGGCCAATTTAAGAAATTATTCGTTCGCCTAAAAACAGGCAACATGAAGTCTTACACATGTCGTTAGGTTTAGCAATTTTGCAAAAAAATTTCGTTCTCGAGTGGCGAAGAAATTTGCATACTTAGACACATTTCATATGCAAATTGCGTGCGGCAAGCAACAATGTAATGCAAGTATGAGCTCGACTTGAACAATACTCATTGCCAAAACTAAGGCAACACTTTGGAGCTTAAGCTACCTTGTTGCTTGAAATAAAGTCGACGGAAATGGCAACCTTTGCTGAATTTATATGCCAATTGCCACAGCGTAAAATGAATGCGACCCTTGTGAGCGATTCAAACAAGTCACAGCACTCTTCTCTGTTTGCCGGGCCGTGCATATTTATGTGTGCCACAGGAAGTGTCCAAATTATCATGAAGCTATAAAAAGCAAAGTAAGAAATGCTGGCTTAGGTGGGCATCCAAACAAAACACCCAAAAAAAAAAACACACACACACACTCAAACAGAGCTTGACTGATAACAAATGTCCGCATCAAGTATTCATTCATTCGTTTCCGGTTTGTCTTTTTTTTTTTTGCTTGTTTTTGTTATTTGATGCTTACTTCAATTGGCAATGGCTACATTATCTAACTAGCTGAGAGCAGCGCAGCTGGAAGCTGTACCTCCAGAGAGCTCGCCAAAGGCGCCTAGCGGCTTGACTGATGAGCCCTAAATGTGTTTGGCTTTGCGAATAAGTCAAACTCTAAATAGATCCGACAGCTGGGGCAAGTTAAGCTGGGAAAGTGCAACAAAACTTTAGAGGAGCGCTGGCGCTGAAATTCGGTGCCAATTTACATTTCTCTATTGTTAAACAGTTTGCCTATAAATTTAATTGCTATTTGCATTTGTCATTCATTTGCATGAATTATTTACACTCTGCGCCCATTTCATGTTTTATTCGGAAACAACAATAAGCCCAGAGCGCATATGTGGCGCACAATTTTAAATATTATGCAAATCAATGTAATTTTAGACAGCATAAAATTGTTTTGCATTCTAAGAGGAAAATTTACATTTTTCAAAAGGTGTGCTAGATTATCTCTGTATATTTTTAATTGACAGCAGCGCCAAAAGTTCGACGATGCTGGCGCCATTTTGCCGTCACAGTGACGCCATTTGCCAGACTCTGGCAGCTGCTGTCTTTCTAAGCGTGTGCCTCATTAAATGCAATTCGTAATGCAATTGACGTGACACCCACCCACCCACACAAACAGCAACTAACCTAAGCTAGCCCCATTGTGGCTGGCCTTGTGCTTTGTGCTGTGTGAGATGCAGTTTGTTTGATTATGAAAATGACTTTGTCGTGGCTTGTGTTTTGTGTTTTGGGTTTTTTTCGCTTGCCCTTGCTGATTTTTAATGAGTCGACAGTATGTCACTGGATGCTGCTGCTGAAGAAACTGCGTTAAGTCAAGGCTGCCAACCCACAAGAGTTACACTAATTAACACGTCTGCTGGCAAAAATAAAATTTTTGTTGAACTTTTATCAAGCATACGCAGCGTGTAAGTTGGCTTTAACACGAGTGGACAGCAGCCAAGCGGGGGAAGCCAGCAGTGATAAAGGTTACACATTTTAAAGCCAGCGAAATGGCGCCACAGTTTACAAACTGTCGGCATTCTTGTTGCCTTTTATATATTTTCAAAACAAAAGAGCACTGGCAACGAACGAGTAGAAGGCAGCTAACGATAAGCAAAACAAACAAAACAGGTCGACAGACTGACTATATGACAAACTGAGTAACTGGCTGCCTTTTTATTCAACTCATGCCCCCCCCCCCCCCCCTCGCCACGCCACGCACAAGTACTCTTGCAAGCTGCCACGTGTCTTGATTTATATTTCATGTAAAAACTGAAGGCAAATGATCAGCTCTTTTTTTGGCTTAAGTTTGCTCAGTGTTTATCTTGTGGCCGCCTAACGCATACATCTGACCGAAAAGTTTGGCATATTTTTTTTGGGCTTAAGACAAGGACATTGCGCCAGCAGCAATGTTGCTTAACGAGTTTTAAGTACAAGTTTAAGTGAAATTTTCGCATAAATAATTTAAGTTGCTTTTGCGAAATGACGGGGCCAGTTCGTCAGGACTTAATCAGTTTTGGTAAAGCTTGACATCTTTAAATATTTGACGATCCGCGCTCAAGCCTCTTAATTAAATAAACAACTGACTCATTCTTAAATGCAAACATATGAGCAAGGCAGGCAAAGTTAATAACCGAAAATAATAATCAAAGCTTTTAGCCATTGACTTGGGTCGCCTAAAGAAAAAAAGTTATGCAAATTACTTTTTGTGCTTGTAACCCTTTGTTAGCTGAAGCTTAAAGCCTGAGCACCTGCCAACAGACAAAGCTGCTTAACTAAGTATACGCTCAACACTCAATTGTGTGGCGAGCTGCCAAAGCGAAAGTTTCAGCACAAAATACAAAAACTACTTGGGAGGGGTTGCAAAAACGACACAACAATTTGTTCAACAATTATCAAGCGAATTAATTTGCACGCTACAGTGGCATACAGGGAAGTGCTCTGCTGCTGGAGCTATTCAATTAATTTTATCATTACAAGTTGGCAAATAACATTAACGATAAGCAAAAGGCAGCCACCAACAATGCAAACAAGTGTAAGTGGGAGGGTTTTTGCTGTCGACGCTTTGGTTTGGCAACAATTTGGCAAATTTTGGCTTTTTTATAGAAAACGGAATAGGGTGTCTTGAGGTTGTGCAAATGTATGCACCCTGTAAAGTATATATATTCTTGATTAGCACTATAAACTGAGTAGATATACCTTTGTCCCAGCTCTAATGTAATGCAAAAAACGATTTACGCCCACAATATTAAGCCTGCCTCAAATAAATCACACAAAGGCCTAATCATATTGTCAACCGATGCCGAAAATTTAAGAACTCTCGGACAAATATATATATCAATCACATTTCAAAGATCCATGTAGAGAAAGCTTTAATAATTGCTATGCTAGTCAAATTAAGCAAATATATGTGGATAGCTACAAGCAAATGGTGTACGTGCATATATTGAGAGTGCACTGAGTATTTCAAATACTTATATTGAACAGCAACACTTAGTTGCTGCATAAACATAATCCAAATACCGACACTTACTGCTCTTACGTAAACAGAACTCATGTACCCAGCACATTTCTAGTGTAATGCAATATGATCGTCCTTGAATGGAGCGGTCAAAAGCAAAGTCGAGTCAGCATTTCCATGTCTTGGTTGCAAACATTGTTTACAGCTTATTTTCTTTAAATATATCTAAGAATCGGTTATATCTAAAAAGTGTAAGCGCCATTTTTTTACTTTATAAAATGGTTGAATGCAAACCAATCAACGCAAAAAAAAGCACGATTTTTGAATTTCACAGCTTAATTCGGCATGTCACTCCATGCCGCAGTACTTAAAATCCCCCTGCCAATGTAAAACCACCAAGATTTTCTTATTGTGCTACTAAACATATTGCAAATAAATATAACTAATAAACAAAAACTTCTTCAAATAGTGTTAATTTTTTTTTCAACGATATATACGGACGATCGTTCAGTATATGCACGTGCTTTCTGTACATATAAGATTTAAATGTTTTATACATATACTATCATTAAATACATACTTCTTCTCTCCATCGGCTTCTCTGCTAAAACAGCTACAAATTCTTAGATAAGTTATTTTAAGAATCATTGTATAAGACTTTAAATCAAAGACCACACAAACAATCGGGAATGTCTCCAAACTGATATTCATCTCAACTTACTGGAACCAACTTTTACACTTCATTTCGTAATAAAACAAGCAGAAGTGAATTTTTTTCATCTTGACACTTTTATAAAAAATTTAATGAGTTCTTCTTCTTTTTCACTTACCATTGCTAAAGCTGAGTCCTAATTTAATAAAACTTTTGCAATTTTTTAGTTATTCTGCAGCAAAACGTTTGCTCAGTTGAGATTATACAGTATTAAATTCATTGCTGCCTAATTTTGCAATAGAAAACACGCTTTGACTTCCTGCTAAACTAGTTAAAAATTATCAAATGACTTACCTCATGGCTTTGCCTTCAGTTCTCAACAAACTACGCAGCAAAGAATGCGCCTGATTGTAAAGCTTAGCAGAGACTTTGCTTAAGTATGTCACGACGCATAGCGAGCGTTGAACTTGGCTCAACAGGCTCTCAAGACGCTAATGCGATTTGCTTAGCACTTCACACACCAAACTTTGCAGCAGGCTGAGCAGTTTTTAATAGAGAGAGACCGCCAAAGCCAGAGTCCTTTAAAAAATAGTGTAGTAGGCTGTTTCAGTCTAATTTAAATAAAAGTCGCGGCAGTTCACTTTTGGCGCGCTCACTTTATTTCGCAATTCATCCAGAAGTTGTCTTATAGACTATGTTATGATTGTTTATTGTTGTTAGAATCAATATGCTGTTATTTTCGGGCGAAGTCTGCTGTCAGCGCGCCCACTACAATGGAATGTGATCGATTTACTGATTTTTAGAGTGCGATGTGCATTTGTCGGGAGAAACGCAGCTGATAGTACATCACCAATTTTTTACAGGACGGGACGGACATTGGCCTACCAACCATTTCACTTCGTTTACTTAGGTGTCAGAATACTGTAAGCTTTCAGCCCAGGGCTCGTCAGATCCATATGGCCTTACCTGTCATCTTGCCGGAGATCGCCCTTTGGTTGCTGCTTTGGTTGCTATATAGTTCTACATCCCTTTTTAACATTAACCAATGTAGACTGTAGTAGTCTACTTCAGGGAGAGCAAGTGGCTGAGCACCAAGAATGTTCATAGTTGTGGCAACGCCTTGAGTTTAAATTATGCGCACCAGATTCCTGCCAAAACATGAACAGGATATGCGCCTTCAGTTAAAGCACACACATGCATCAATGTGTGTGTGTGTGTGTGTTAGAGATTGTGGGTGGGGTAGGGAGGAATTATGGCTTGGGTCTGCCTCTCGGCACTTTACAGTTGCCGATTTGTTGCTTAGTCTTTTTGTTGTTCAGCTTTACAAAATGGTCAGTATGACTGGCACACGCTGCGTATACGTAATCGCCTTTGTAGCACACACTCATATTCCTTACAAAGCAAGCAAGCTAGCTAGCTTGCCGTGGCAATGTCGCATTTTATTTGCCCATAACCGTTGACTTTTACACGACCACAGAAGCAACAACAGCAACAAATACAACAACAACTACAACAGCAACTACAACAACAACAGCAACAACGACAACAGGGAGAAGAAGAATACAACAATAACCAAAAAATGTGTCAAGAATTTCTTCACAATTGTATGTGGCGTGCCCCACACAAGAACAAGAGTGGGCTGCTTATAAAATGTAGTTTACTCGATGCGACGCGTTATGCATAAAGATCAGGCAACAATTTTGTAAAATTGCAAAAGTTTTCTTAAATATGCTTGCCTTGCGAAATCGGAAATTTTATAAATGAATCATATCAGT